>NC_071288.1:71642970-71847970 GCF_943734705.1 Anopheles coustani | reverse complement strand
CGGATTTTCCACCGGTTGTTTTATAAATGGCTCGCTTTTCACCCCGCCCCGAGCACGGAATCGCTACTTTTTTTCCCCCGCGGCTTTGGTTTTGTGTTCCGGGAATAGGATCCGAAACGGGTGGCGCGGTCTCGACGTTCGCGGCCCGTGTAACCGATACCGAGGTCGAGATAAGGATTACGGAATGGGAATGATTTTTGTCCAGCGTTATGCCCCCGGAGTGGTTGCCCCGCCTCTGGTTCGCGGTTCTTTAAAAGTGAACGCCCCGACGCCACCACCACGATGTAATTATAAGCTTAGGCGATGGCGATACGAGATTAGATTTTCGGAACGAGCTTTTTGTTTTCGTGTAAAATATTTACACTTAGCACCTTCACCGGGGAGCCCAATTCGTGAACCATTGATATGTCTTCTTCGGTAATTGTTTTACAGTCGGTGGCTTAGATTTGGAGCTGTATTTCGTTCGAGTCTCCCAATGGGAAAACCAAGTGGCCCGTTACGTTTTCATAATCGTATATCCGCGGCCAATGCGTCTACGGCTACCGGACTTAGTTCGGGAGCTCGCATTACACTCCGAGAAGTCGGTTGAGGGATCCTCCCGCCACGATGGTGCGTCGTTTTCGGATTTCGTCTCTATCCAATTATCACTCTCCCTCCCTCCGTTCCGATGCAGCATAATGTTTTGCGTTCGCGTCTCCACGAGCCGCGTCTCTACGGTAATGTGGGGTAACTTGCTCCTCTTGAGCTAAAAACATTATATTTCTTCCATTCTATTCATTTATAATATTCCAAATTTTAATTGCATTAACGTCTTAACATCTCTCTTAAGTACGGAAAATATGAAGAAATACCCCAAACTTGAATTTTGTGATGTAGTATTCGAAACACAGTTTGAGTATAAGTTCGTTGCTGATTTCCTAACAGTTTTTAAATGTCTTTGAGGATCTGTTGATGGCCTTCTAGACAGATCGTCTACGCATAACCGTTTTATTTACATTAACCTTGCTAGAAGCACTTCTGACAGAACAAAAGTTTAGCGTTTTGTAATCCTGTAGATCTATTATATGAAATCACATTCTTTAACTGTGGTATACAACAAAATCTACCCAAATTTTGTATCAAGACCTGATAAATATTCGTTTCTATGAAACTAACATCATATGTTCAATATAAGACATATTAAAATTAAAAAACGTACCTACGTAGTAATTACGTACAAACTTTGACTTACTTTTGTTTTGATGGTGCATCATGCCCCATTATTTACATTTTGAATACTAGGGCGTCTTGCGTCATCTGAGCCGATGCATCTTGCCCCAACCTGAGAACCATTCGTTTTATGTCTTTTATTTAAAATGTAGAGATTATTGCATCAGTTACTCTCGGGTATTCGTCAAATTACATATTAAAGTACTATAGGCATGCCTAATTGGTTGACAAATATATCTTTTACGGTTGCAATACCTTAAATAATGGTAACAAAATAATACATTACTTAGGGTCAACTTGTTTTATCTCGTTTTGGTTATGAGATGTTGAGATAGTGCTGTAAAGTTCACGTAGGATGTACTAAATACGTTCATAAACACCTTTACACTACTCAATGGCTTAATTAAGCTAAAAACATCCTGTGCATTTTACTCCACTGGGACATCTCACCCAACTTTCCCCTATATTGAACGTCGATTAACTCCTGATGACGATGCCGACCTCCCAGGCAGGGCCAATCGTTTGGATGTTCCAGCTCCGAACCGAAACAGCGAGCGCACCCCAGCCGCGACCGGCTGTCAAAAGTGTTTTCGAAAGTCTTTAAAATCTGACGTTTATGGACGGTCGTCACTGGTCTGCTGTCGGCCGGACGGAAACGATCAAGCGGTCGTCGGTCGGACGGAGCCGATAAGATGGCACCCTGCCAGGGCGCGCTGCCCGGTGAGAGCATCGGCGTGATTAGCATCGGCGGACGCACCTCGATTAGCGGCAAAACGAGCCGAGAAACCCCTCCTCCTATGGACCGTATCTCGTCCGTCTCCCTCGCTTCCATCCACTAGAATCTGACGGTGATCTTAATTAGCTTTAATCTGCGCAGATCCCTTGCGTTCCCCTCCCGGTTTTCACGAGGGGCTACTGGTCCAGAGTTGGGGGTCCGTCACGAATGACATATCAAAAAAAAAGGAAAAAAAAACACTCTCCACCGTGCTCGACAGAACGAGCTCGAACTCTGTGCTGTGTTCTGTCCGCCGCGCTGCCGCCGGTTTTGCTGTGGCGGTGGTTGTAGCTGTCAGAAAATTCAAATTAAAACCCCGAACGCATGTCCAGCCAATCAGACCGCCACGATACTGGACCGGCCAGGCACTATCGATCAATCGCGATCGATCGCGGACCTTGGCGGAGGTCTAAAGGGAGCACGGGTGTGAGGTCGGTCCATGTTTGATCGGTTCTTCAAACGTACATGGCAGCGCGGCCCTCCTACAGCGTGCGTCATTTGTCAGAAGTTAAATGACAATCGGGAACCACCGCGGTAGGAGAACGGCCCGCTGAACCGAATGGAGGGCAGAGTTCGTTAGGCAAAACAAGCATCGCCCCATCGGAGATTGCCGGTGATTCTGGGTTCGGGGTCCTCCATCGCCAGCTCCCCCTGGTGTGCTTATGTTTGCCCCCGCGAATACTGAAGCACACGCACCGTCCGGGAGTTCGCGAAATACTGCTAGTCCTCGAAACGCTCCTGAATGTCGACGTTGATTTTTGACGTTCCGGTGAAGCCTCACCGTTGCAGGAGATTGAAATCTGATTAGGGAATCTGGGTCAACTGGGGATCGGGCAAAACTTGGGCGAGTGTTTGTATGAGTCCGCGTGTGTGCTTCTTTTTTTTTTCGTCTATACCTCTCCGGTTCCCAAAATCCGTTTCCTGATGATCAAACAACGAGCGCCCGTTTGCTCAAGCCACCACGAGTCTCTCTAGTTAGACGCCGACGACAACGATAGTTAGCGATGCGTATAATCTGCAGAATCACGCGAAACACGCTCCCTGTTCGCATTCCGCGGGCGGGCGGAACTAGCTAAAGTAAATAGTGTACACAGCTCGCGTCGCCTTTGGACACAACTGGACTTTCCCGATGTGGATTTTGTCGTACAAACACAGGACTTTCCGGTGGCTTTTGTGTACGAACGTCATGTCGTTCGCTTTACCTTTCGTGGCGTTTCGTTAGAGTTTCGCGTAAAAATACTCGTTGTTGTTAAATCTTTTTGGTGTACAAAAGTTACGATCTCCCTTAAGTTCCTTATCCTGGCGATTTTCTAAAGAACCTATTTTTCTTTCTCTCCTTACAGGTAAATACCAACCGAAATACTCCTCTTCAGATGTGTTTCATTCTGAAAGCAACCATCAGCAAATCCGTAAGTTATGTCGACAGCGATAAACAGTTTTACAACCATTGATTGAAATGTGAAGTGCCCAAAGGCAGCAGGACGCCGTCCTTCTCGTGGGTGGATTCAAGCATCCCGGCTATCGTTTAGCCGTACACGATGTCAGCCAAACTGAAACACTTCCCACTACACCAAACTTTGTAGCCAGCCGCTCAGAGTGAACCATCAATCCGGCCGACCAATGTTTGTCCACCGCGCCCGGTATGGCCCTTTGGGAATGGCTTGTGTCCGTCAATCGTGTCAAACCGTCGACCGGGGTGAGGCAGCGTTTCAGGATCAAATCAATCCCCAACTCTGGCAAGGACACTGCCGCTGCACAAAAGGCTTGTCAGCGTCCACGGTACCGCAACAACAAAACCCTTTGCCTAACTTGTGCGCCCTCGTTTGTGGCCGACGGTTTCTGTCGATGTGACAGATGATTTTATTACGTCAAGCGCTCGTCGCAGCCATCGTCAGCTGGGGCAGCGTTTTGGAGCGGAACAAAACGAAAAACCTCCCGTTCTCGTTTTTCCCCGGGATGGCGGCGGTGATTTGCAGTGCTCGGTCCTTTTTTAAGCGATACACAAAGCCCTGCTTGCGTGTGTGTGTGTGTGTGTGCGTTGTTATTTCATTACCCAAACCACACACCCACCGAAAGCTCAACGATCACAAGGGGTCTGTCAGTCAGCATCCAAAAGCCCGAAAATATCGTCATTCCTAACTCGAGGGGGAGGTAGGAAAGGTTTTCCTCGACACTGCACCGGTAGCTTTTCCTTCTTTCCATCCTTTTCGGTGGCTTCAAACATTTTATACAGTTGTTTTCCCCCATGGCCGGAAAGCAAACGCTGCTTCGCAGTGCGATTGAAAATTGAATTTTGATACTCTACCCCGGACGGGTTTGGAACTCTCGCGGCGCTTTCGATCGATTGTGGAACAGAAGAGGATTTTCCCCGGGTTTTTCTTTTCGACTGGTGAATTTAAGTCTGCTTTTGATGTCTCGAACCTGTTCGGTGGCAAAACTTTGCTTTCCCACTACGTGCAGGTGATTCCTAAACAATATTCTCCCGCGAAAGAGCGTTTCCAGCCCATCCACCAAGAAGGGGGAGTGGATCAGGTTTTTCACGGGAAAGATGAAGGAAAACGTCAAAAAAAAAAACCCGTCCGTCTAACGAACACGCGAAATGCTCCTCATCTGGCATGCATGTCACAGAGGGGTTTCCGACCACAAATGCGCCGGTTTAGAATTTCACGCGTTCCTCACATTCGTGTGGGAGGCATTCCTGAGGGGACGGAAAAGGTTCGCCTGCAATGCGTGTGGAAAATGTCGATGCTGATTTGATGGTTGCCCAATCAATTCGCAATCCTTCGCGGGGGGCAACTGATCGGGAACATTCGAACGATTGGTCAGTAATCTTATCACAAAAATATTGCATTTATGTTGCGAGCGGAGGAGGAACTCAAGCGCACAAGTTGAACGTTTGTGCCGTTCCGAAATGAACCACGCACCGACGCGTCATCAGCTCGATGTCAGCATCCCCGAATTTGTTCATTATGGCGCACAGAAGGTTGCGAGTAGATTAGCCCGATCTGTCCCGATGCGCTGCGAAAATAATGATGCTCCCGGTGGGACAACTCGCAGCATAGTTAATGAGCTACGATTGCAGACCGGAGGGACCAGTGTGTGTGTGTGTGTGTCACATCCAGCGGTCATCCAACCGTTTATCCTACCAGCTTCCAAATGCCCGGTGGCCATTTTCTGCGGGTGCAAATGGTGCTCTAATTTATTTATAATGCGATAATAATGTACAAACATGTCCCCGAACGGGGTGTCGGCTTTGGACCAGGCCTGCAATTGAATTCTCTCTACCCCCTTTTTCCCACCCCCTCCCGACCATCGTCCCGGCTAGGTTTGGTTTGCTCAAATCGGTATGATTTTTAAAAGGTTCGTGTTTTGTTGCGCCACGCCATTGAACCAAAAAAACATATATCTTGTCCGAGCCAATATGGGAATGCTGTATGTTTGAAAAAAAAATACCATGACTGTGCAAACACGGTGCTACTGTGGTGAAGCAATAGCGCTCCGTGTACCAACATAAAACAAAATTAATTAGTTTCAACCGATGCATTATTAAAGCGACACAGTCCGGGATGTTTGTGCATTGGCCGATGTCGATGTAGTATCCAATATATAGTTCCCGATCGGCGCACGGTGGTGGCCATCAAAGCTGACGGAAGATTCCATCAGCTCCTGAACATAAGCTACTGGGAGGGAGAAGGAAGGGCACATTATTTATGAACGCCGGGGAACACACAATATTCCCGTTTTTTTCCTCCTCCCTTTCTTTGCACATGTCTCCGAGGGCATGTTTGACTGCAGTTGCCGTTTTTATCAATCACAATTAAATTGTATTATTTTAATTTTCCGGCTCATGTCCAGCGGGTGCCACATGGTCAAAAATATTTGCATAATGGTAACTTTTCGCTTCCGAGTGTCCCTTTTTTTTGTTGCTGCACCATTTTTAAAAAAAGACGAGAGTACAGCATCGAGCATCGAGGTGATAAATGCACCCGGTGCAGCATTTTTTTAAACGCATCAAACTGTTTTGTTTCTTACTCTCCTGACGTCAATCGAGGTCGGAACATGGGCCGAGGGTGTATTGGTGATTGCTGAAAAACCATCTTCTTTTTTTAGAGCAATTTTGTGGAGCATATAAAGTTATTACCGAAGTATCGTCGGTTGAAAACAATTTCATCACAAAACCCTTGCTTTTAAAAGTGTGCCCATGCAGCAAAACTCCCTACGAAGATTGCGTCCGATGAAAAAGGTATCATAACTTGGTGGAAACGGGTGCGGAAAAGCGCAAACGTACACTTAAGGGTTGCATTTTCCCCCTCGGGCCCTCTCCGTGGCTGAGTTCGCAAATTTCCTGCGTAATTACGTTATCAGTGTATCGCCCACTGCTGCTGCCGCTCTCCGAATAAAATGACCCATCCAAATGGCGGGGTCGTCCTTGTCGTGTGTTTACCTACGCACAAGCATTCACCCAACGTTCGCAGCCAACAAAAACATCGCGAGAGCACGCGCTACCGGAGTTCGTATTTCGGGGGCCAAAACATAAAAGGGGTTTTGCCGGATGCATTAATTATCTACCAACGTCCAGCAGGGCGCCCACCCGCTCGTGAACACTGGGCACGTGACGTCATATGCACGC
This sequence comes from Anopheles coustani, assembly GCF_943734705.1. Lineage (NCBI taxonomy): Eukaryota > Metazoa > Arthropoda > Insecta > Diptera > Culicidae > Anopheles > Anopheles coustani. Next base: position 71,841,356 of record NC_071288.1, on the reverse strand, counting down.
ACGAGCGCGACATCCTCCACGCGCATCCTTTCTTTATTGCCATTATCGCCAACGCGTTCCCGTTCGGCCCGTGTTTCACGTGCCCCAGGAACTCACCGTGACCTCCAGACATCTTTTTTTCCCACTTATAATTGCATTTTGACCAACTCTTTGCCATATCGGTGCAGCTTGTGAGCCGGGGTTGCTTTTTTTCTATTGTTATTATTATTTCAATGAAAATCGAATTATCCACCTTTTCACTTTGATGTTGCCGAGCCGAGTTCATGTCCGCTTGCGTGACGTTGTGTGTTTATTTTTCCCGAGGCTTAAAATGGCACGGGGACTATTTTGCAATTCTCTTTGCGCTTTTGGTTCGGCACTCACCAGAACTGGGTTCATTTCACGAATGTCCTTAAAGTAAAATGGATTAGTTCAGGTACCAGCGTTGAGTATTTGATATAATAATTATGAGTAAAATTGATTGATAAATATGGGTAAAGTTGGAAAATGCTCATGTCAGTGTTGAGTTCTGGAATTTTATATTTTTGAGAACTCCTAAATAAAGTACACCACTTAGGAGGGAAGCTTTGCAGAATTTTGAAGATGAAAAATGTGCAAATTTTCAAAAGTTTATCGCAAAATCGTTTATTTTTAACTTTTTACTCGTCAATCGTATGACCAAAGATATCCAGTGTACGTTTTTTTTCACTAGAGATTTGTGATAAAATTTATGTAAAATAATAAGATTCTCTTTGTAATGTGTGTAGATGGCACGCACGTACCAATCATCGCTCCAAAAGTAATAGTAACAATCAAATCGAATTGTCTAAACGGTGCCAAACGTTTATTTAGAACATTAAGTGGAACACCTTTAAATACTTTGTATACTCCTTGATAAATCTCGAATTTGAATTTGGTAATGCCAATCGGATCTCGGAATGAGTCAGACGCGCTGGAAAAAAGCCTCTAGGAAAAACAAACCAAGCTTTTTCATAATAAATAAAATGCATGTAAAGTTAAATTAAATAAATACATGTAAAGATAAATTAAATTAACTAAAAAATATAAGGCTTGCTGGTTGGAGTGGACACAACCTGAACCACACTGCGACACGGGGCTATGTCCGGGGCCAGGACATGTCTATCGGGCGACAGAATGAGATAAATTCACTCCCGTGGTAGACAGACCCACCTCCACCCTCCCTACCCGCACTCGCAGTTCTCCAAATCGAACGAATCTAATTTGTGACAAAACATGGCGCAGCTGACAGGAAGTAGCGGAAGGAAAACGGACACGGTTCAAATCGGGAAACAATGCAAAATAGTAATGCAACCTCAACACGAAACAGGAGGATGGGTTTTAGTGTATTTATGTAATTTTTTTTCGTCGGAAAAATAATGAACCCATTTTCGTGGGTTTCGGATGATACTTTATTCGATTGTGGATTGGGTTCGATTGGATTTGGACGTGCATGTGTGTGTGTTGGAAACCTGGTCGCAAAATTGGTGGTGGTTTTTGAGCTCACTTGAGCGTGGTGCTCTAATCCACTCCTCCTCCAGCCTCCCCCTCGTTATCCTCACCCCGAAAGTGGTGATTGTGCTTGTTCGGGTCGGTCATAAATTTATATTAATTTGTTTAAACTCGTGCCCATTATTGCTGTTTTATTGGTTTTGCGTGCAGCGGGGAACGAGGAACGCACCGGGGATCGGTTCGGGTGTCCCAATGCAAGACATTTTGGTAGTGAAAATCCTGGCATTTTCCACCACCACCACCACCACCACCAGCGTAAAGTGTTGGACGCGCGCAATTCTGCATCCGGGTTCGGGTTTTGCTGCGCGCTGCCCAAACCAATAACATCCACGGCAACAATCGACATCCTGTTTGGCAATTAATGAATTGCGGCTTTTGCAATACACGTTAATTAGCTCCCCGTTGCTCCCATCGGTTGGTGTTTTACTACCCCTCCACCAACCCCCTTGTCAGTGTGGTGAAAAATAGGATCTTCGTTGATTTCCTCCCGGAGCTATTGTTGGTTCCGTTGGTTCTGGTTTTTTTCCTTCCTCTTCCTCCCGCTTCCGCAGATCGAACAATTTATGTTGTGTTTTCCCAAAAATTATACCCAATACGCGAGCTCCGGTTTGGCCAACGCAAATAACGCACACACGCCGTACGGATTTCCACAAACAGTATAAAATGATAATTATATTGCTTTCGCTGTGTTTTAGATACCGCCGCCAGGTGAAAATGAGCTCTGGGTGTGTGTGTGTGTTCCGGACTCCCCGGAAAAACCTCTACCGTTTTGCTGCGCTATCGATAAAATGTGCATTTGTTGCACAAAGCAAGTGCATGTTTGCCACTTCATTAATGGGGAAAATCACGCGTTTTGTGGTGCAAACAGTGCGCGTAATGGCTAATTTATTTCGATGCTTATTTGCTAGGTTCGTTTACCCCCCCCCTCTCCCCCAGCCCCTATTCTTCCTTCGGCAAAGTCGATAAATAGGTTGGGGGTGTGTTGGGAAATCAAATCCGGCTCTGTATCCTTGATTGCTTCATTTTACAACAACGAGCACTGTGGTTAGTTAGGCGGCCACAATTGGATGCGGTGCAAAACTGCACTCTCGATGCACAACAATCTGGTCGAAAATCGAATCTACTTAAACTGCTTTCAACCGTGTATGCGGTACGTGTTGTGCACATGCTTGGTTTTGGTGTGGTTTCCATGTTGTTTTCTTTTATATTCCACTCTCCTACTCGTCCTTTGCAAAGAATCACGCTCCCGATCAAGCGTCTTCTGCAGGCACGTCGTGAAGAAGCTGCAGCTCCTTCCGCACTTCGGAGGCAGCAGCTGTTTATTGCTTTATGAGGACCCACCGTCGGGAAAGGGGGAGAGGAGATGGGCAATAAACATAAAGTTAATCCGCTCTCACCCCATTTACGTGCACGAAATGGACCACATGAGCCACGCGATCACAGTGGATACGCCAGTGGACCGTTTGCCAGTTCTACTCCAGCTTCGGTACTTTTCCATCCGGACCGGGGCATCATCTCGTTGCGCGTCGTCTTATGATAACAAATTAAATAAATGAATTTCCGTTCCACACTTGCACGCGAAAGAGCATCCGACGCCGTCCTGTTGCTAGTGTTTACCATCGTGCCATGCGTTTGTGTGTGTGTCTATGTCCGGTAATGAGGGTTTGTTTTGTCGCAAATCGCAGCTTTAGAGCGACACCCAGCGAGTCGTTCGGGTGTTGTGAACGCAGTGAAGTGTTGTCCCGTGGACAACACAAACTGGCTAACGGGTTGGCCAAACGACAAACGATGGGGGCCAGTTATGAGCCACCACTCGAGTCGTCCGCCACCGTTTAGCAAGTTTCCCACGAAAGACACACTCCGAACGGCAAAGTTTACATAGCTTTTAATGTTGCACCGTGAGACGTCACCGCAGCAAACTCGCTGAAGACGGTTAATTAACTCCTGCCAAATTGACAGCTGACGGTGGAGTTGAAGGAAAAATTGAAATAATAATTAGTTTAGAAATAACTTTAAGAAAAGAATAACCTTTTTTGGAGTTAGGATTAAAAAATTGAGTTAACATTAAGATCCAATTTTCTCTAATGTTTCTTTTCGGAAAGAAAGGTTGAATTTGCGATAAGTAAAATCTTAAGGTGCAGATAGATGACAGCAACTTTCATTCAACAAAAAAATCCATTCGTCTTTATTTCAGTGAACTGAAACTGCGTTCTCACCACGCGTTTACACGACTCACAGCCAATTAACGCTAACTGTCAAACGGCAATGATGAGTCGGTAAACAAACTATGCATAATTATAAAAGATCTATATAATTTCATCTCAAAAAATAATAATAATACTAATTTAGTGATGTGAATCATGAAAGTGAACTTAAATCGCATAAAATGACGTTGTTTATTTCGTTTAATGATCATTTTACAGCATTTTCCGGCATTTTATTCCTAAGTCCCATCAAAACACTAACAAGTACCAGGTTTCATCTGACAACAAGACATGCTAAGTTGGGTTTCACATGATTGAAATGAGCGTTTTGACAGTTGCTGTTATGTGAAAGTTGCAATCGTTTAAATCCCCTTTTACAGTTCACAATGAGATATTTCGCGAAATAGCACATCAAACAAATATTTAGTGTGCGAAAGAGTGATTTGACTCTTATCCCTCTGATATCAGTTTGCAAACGTCACGAATAAAATGCCATCGCTAATAAGAGCGATGATGAACGTTGCATTATCTTCAAAACTGCTTCACTGATTCGATACCCCCCTTCGTTTTATGCAAATTAGCCTTTGACGAGGAATAAATGTGCTTCGGTTTGTGATGTGCTTCGGTCGTCGCGCGAAACGCTGATGACCGGGCTCAATCCTTTCCGCCGTCCGCAGCAAGAATCGTATTAATGCAGATCAGTTCAGCTCTCTCGGTACCGAAAATCAGGGTCTTTTAACTAGCCCTTTTTCGGAAACCCCGAACGGGGGAAGAAAAACGTAATGAATAATGAATAGCGCACCCGAGCGCGCAGACCAAGAAAGAAGGGGTTCGCTGTCGTCCTTCGGTGCGATAAGAAGCGGCTCCCAATAACCTTTCCCCCAGATCGCGAGTGGAAAAACTAGACGACCAGCCAACGTCGACGACGTCGCATTCACCACAAAGGGCTTCTCATCGTAGACGATGAGTTTTTCTTTTCGTCTGAACGCTCGTAAGTTCGCTGCTGGTACTTGGTGAAAAAAATCATTAAAATTGAAAATCATGCCCGCATCATTTATCAGATTATATTCCACGACGCTGCTCAAATTCTACCTCCAAAAGGGGGAGGGGGGAGGGTTGGTGTAGGACTTTTCGTCGCTTCGGTCATCGGTTGCTTCCGTTTATTTCTTTTTTGTTGCCAGGAACGAAGTCACAAGCCTTTAGTAAAAAAAAAGAATTTTATAAAACCACACCAGAAGCCGACCGGGGGATGCGATACCGGTGGATAAAATTGATTAAAAAATTATGCGTACCCCCGCCATCGAGGCTCCTCTCCGCCAGCCATCCGCCAGTCTTGCGCTCCGTGGTGATCTTCTGAAAAATTTGACCACTCAGCCAACACATTTCCCGCCGCATCCTTTCCACCTTCCCCGGAGGCCAATGGTTCGGTTTTTCTGCTTCTTTATATTCCCCCCACCCTTTTTTTTGAGCCCATCGTTAGTCACATATTTCTTCATCTGGATGTGCGTACAAATTCGGCAGTGGAGATGGGAAACTTTTCTTCCTTCCATTGAAGCCTATATATTTTGGGTAATCTTTTTTTTTTTATTTTTCCCCACCAACCGAAGGTCTTACCGTCCGATTTGCCACCATTCAACCGCCAACCGCCGGTGGGATGACGGATTAAAAATTAACAATGTTAATGAAAGCGTTTTTCATTCAAGTATTCTGCTTCCCGATCGAACGCAGGTCTTCGGGATGTAAATTCTTGGTCGCCCGTTTTTTTTCGCCTCCCCCCTCACCGGTTTGATTTCTTTCAATTCAATGTTTTGAAAAGTAGCTCGACCCCCGGTGCAGGCGCGATGGACGATTAATAAGTGTCACAACTAAGCGAAAATAATTATTAAAAATGACGCTTCGGTTCCGATTTTAGGACCAGTTCCATCGGGCCAAAATCAAGCAAATCAAGCCGGAGAGGAAGAAAAAAATCGTATTCATCCAGCACGACGGAACGGAAAATGAAACATCATCAAATATTGTCCGGTCGAAACGGGCATATCGGAACTATCAAAAATGGCCCCGGGGGCCGCCGCATCGCAAGATTAAGTATCTTTCGACGCAGCGGGAATGCCCCTACGCACCATCAAACTGCATCCTCATCGTGGAACTCATTATCGATTTTATAAAAAGGATATATCGGGGTCTCTCTTTTCAAACCTCCACGCGTCGGTATTTCCTCACGGTAACGCAATTTGGCGGTCAGTGAACCGCAGTCGGTAAAAAAAACATTCCTTTCCAAACTCTCCCCCACTGTTTATTACTTTTCTGCAGTGATAACCATTTCCCCGCGAGTTCCTTGCATGATCGTTCATTAGAACGCTCATTAATTTTGCATTTCTGCGATGGTTTCATAATCACGGTAATGCATACAAATCTTCCTGACCCCACTTTTCGCGCTTACTGGCATAAATGGTAATTTCGACGGCATAAAATAAGATTTTCTTCCCTCTTGAGTTATTCGTTGGCCGATTGGTCAACAAAACAATTTGAAAAATTTTGCCTCGTGCCCCAGAAACCGACCTGTCAAAGTTGAAATTTATTTCGGTAATTAATAAATTAATCACTTCCTTTTTTTGTGTTCACTTCACTTTTTTTTGTTTTAGTGGGTGGATTGTTTTCGTGACATTCCAAGAGGGGTCTTTATTTTCATTTTCCCTCCTTCGGTGTGGTTTAAGTTCTTTAGTCTCCTGCTTGGTAACTAGACTAACGTGGAGAAGTGTAATAATATTATTGCACCGAAGAAAGAAATCGCCAACGAATCAAAATTATACAAAATGTACTCCCCCCCTGCTAAACCCGAAAAGAAAAGCCAAGGAAATTCCCTTGCCTGCGTCAACAATATCCGCATACCTTCAAACCGCACCGACCCTTGACCGGGTGCGGGTAGCGAGCAAAGCTCTAAAACATACTATCTCATAAAACAAAGCATCATAAAAACCACTTCCGAGTTGAACGGAACGCGCCCCTGTCGGCAAACATTCCATAAACCCCGGCCCCCTATCGCCCCCTGTCGGCTTGGTTTTGGGGAATGGGGAGACGTACAATCAAGCGTTTTTCCAACGCTTTGGCCTCCCACGAAACAACCCCCGTTCCTCCGCTCTGTGGCGCGTTTTGACATTAAGATGCACTTAAGACACTTAATTTATAACAACCTGGTGGCTGGTGTTTTCACCCTCCCCGTCGGATCTTTCGCGTGTTCTTTTCGCAGGGGAGAGAAGACAGGGGAAGAGCCGGAGGGAAATTATGCTTTTCTAAACGGGTGGTGGTGAGCAAAAAAAATCGCTACCGATCGGTGAATAAATGGAGGCAAATAACGGACGGTTAAGGCGACCGAAAATGCACAAAAAGTTCTACATGACAATAAAAGGAAAAGGAAAAGCACCGCAAACCTACCGAACAACACTTCCGGAACACAAACTGCCGCAAGGGGAAGCGAGGAAAAACACTTCCCACCCAGCAAACCCGCCCGAATCTTTTGGCCCGAATTGTGACGCAGACGAGCGAAGTGAAAAGAAAAGAAAATGGATGGAAAATTGTACCATGCGGTGAAATGAAAATTCCTTCTTCACCGGGAAGAGGAAATGCAGGACGCCATTGGAACAAAAAAAAAAAGAAATCATCCTCGGGACGCAGTGTCTTAATTTACAGCCCAACCGGGTTTGCTTTTTCGCGGCGTTTTAAACATTTCCTTTTCGTCGCACCGCAGCGTCATTTCCACCGCGTGATGTTCATCCCGTTTTCACCACAAAAACATTCAACAAAGCGCTTGTTGAGCAACATAAACCGTTCACCGAAATGGCTGGAGAAAATCCAACCTGCCCAGCAATCGCCGCCAGTGTGCAAACTTTCAGCAGCATATTATTTATTGCACCGCATCCGAACTATGCAAGATCGACGCCATGGTGGTTAAAACCGAGAAAACACACAAAACCCTTCGTTGCCAAACTTCTGCGACGGAGGAAGTTGGAAGGAGAGTTCTGATCTTTCATCGTCCCGGTGTGTATGTACAGGATGCTGGAACGGATGGGTGAAAAAGTGCGGTATCCTGGCGAGGGGGAATCATGGTTGGACGGTGGGACGGGAAGGAAATAATTTAATAACCGAAAGATGAAGTGGTTTTCGAAAAAGGTGGCTGGGACGAGGACGGCAGCAAAAAACCTAAAGACACATGAACACGAACGGGTATAACTTAAAATGTCGGTGGTTTAAATTAGAAAACTGAACCAAAGTATAAGAAACCCGCCGACGTCTTGCATACACTCGCCCCGAACTCATAACGCAAAGCATATTTCGTTTTTCGGCGAAATTCTTGGAAGTCCGCTCGAAAGGGTGCAAGGCGGAAGGAATGATTCTGGTTTCTGTCCCGCACGCGGGAATGCGTTTCGCGAAATGCAATTCGAAACCCACACGAAATCGTGGCCGTGAATCATATTCCGAGGCATTGCAGGGGTCCTGCGCTTACCATGAAAGGCCCATCGGAGTTGGGTGTCTTATTGGGATCGGCTCCCGAAGCGAAGGAGGAGGAGTGTCTGCGAACTGTAGGAAGGAAATCAAGGTTAACTAATTTAAGTTGGTCCCGGACCAGATTTAGCTGAGTCACATGTGTCGGCTCAAAGAGAGTCCCTTTTGCGGAGGACCTCTCTCGTCTCGGGTGCACGATGGGGAAGGCAATCGATGAGCCAGACAATGTTCGCTGAATTTAGTTAGTCTTTTCAGTCCTTCCTCGACCTGAAGTTCTTGGGCGATTTCTTGGGCTTTTAGTTCTTGTCGATTTTGCTTCTTTCGTAAGCATTCCCGCTGTGCGTTGCTTGTATTTTGTATTACATTTTTGGAGCTCTTTTATCTCTGGCCATACACAACCTCCCGGGTCTTCAAACCCCGGTGCTTCCAAAGGCAGGCAACATATTCCGCTTCTCATCATCATAAATTTATGATTTATCGGTGAAGGACAAGGTTTGGAGAGACGACGCTATGCGAACACATCGCGGCGGGGGAGGAGAGCGTACGGTATGCTACCCCAAAGAAGCCCTCCGCAGAGCCACCCTCTCTAACCCTAACGCCGGGCCATGTTAGGTTCGTTGTTTCACTCGCTAGTTAATTCCTCCTGATTCCAACGTTTTCTCGCGACTAACTGTGGACCTTTATTAGCGAATTCCACGAATCGCGCACGAACGATCGCATCGCCAAGACGGATGACGGGGAAAGGCCTGCGAGAACCCGGGCGACAGTTGGCAGCCGCAAAATTAATGGGTCGACTACAATGGAGTTGTTAAGGGTGCTGCCGCGTCGTGGTCCGCGCCGCTGATTGATTGTTAATATTTTTGACTCCTTCATTCTATCCCATTTTTTTTTCATCTTACGTGCCATCCCGTGTTGTCCTGCATAAGCAAACACGTTTGCCATAACTCGCGGAAAGATATGCGCGATTTCGATTTCGTTCGGGACTCACAATGTTTGGAAATATTTTCCTCCCCGGATGACAGTTGAAAAATTTCCACGCGAAGTTCATTTGGGGAGGGAGAGAGTGGATGTGATTTACAGACACTCGAAATATGTTCCTCATTTATCAACCTACAGCGTGCGGGTCCAAAAAAAACCTCGAGTCGACGTCGCGAGATCCTGATCCACACCCCAAAAATGTTTGTCACGCAAAGACGCTCGACGGCAGATTGCATTCGACAGTATTAACAACTTTAGTACACGGCGTGGAGCCACCTCAAGAGCACGGTAGCTGCTGACCGGTTGGGTCGTATAAATTCCGATCGTGGAGTTTCTTCCGAAAATGATGGCAGGAGCGCAGCACCTTACTGGTTTGGTAGCCGTCCCGCGACCGTCAGCCGGTTAGATGTCGATGGATCACGGTGATTTGTTTTGGTCGAGAGGTGAATTGATGAAGTGTCGTTTTTTCGTAAGCCGATTGGAGCCAGTAGCGCCTTTGCGCGAGGAGGGCTTTGGGGACATTGCCGCACAAACGGCGAGGGCACTCGGCGATGTCGAAGGCATGCCGAGAAAATAACACATGCAGATGGAAAGATATTTCGGAGGATTATAAGACATCGGTAGGTAGCCGCGCGCTGTCTTAAACGATGGTCGGTAGAGATTTCTGAATCCCGGCATAACCGGGCGTACTCCTCCCGGGCGACTCAACCCCCGATGATGGATTAGGTACGAGTTCGTGGATTCCACGGAAGTTCGTTGGTTTATTTGGGATCCAACACGTCGCCTCAACTGGCGGAAAATAGTAGCCGAAATATGCGTTTGTGGGATTATGCTTTGTTGAAAATTTTGAGGAGTCACCGTTTGACAAGACATCGAGGATCCCGCACAAAGAGCGCACCCATAAGATAATCTTCCGGAGCAATCTCGCAACAAGCACACGGCTCATCCGAATGGCCGAGACTTTGAACAGCGACATCAGTGGAGTTGTACGTCCACTTAACTCGACTGCACGACACTAGAAACCCGTTGGATTCCGGAGAGGCCGCGCTTGCCTAACATCTTCTATAGCCGTTGAGCTGCCGGACACGCTCAGACCCTAATCAGATTAACTCTCGCCGGGCCCCCGCACCACGCGGTGATTGATTCGTTCTGGCTGTCCGGCCCATAGCGACACTCTCACCCTCGGCCTGCAAGAAGCTGGCCCTGAGTAATAGACTGATGGTAGAATTTTGACAGTTTCCCTCGTCCACTCGTGGACGTGGATGGTCCGATGGTAGCGGCGCGATATTCCGCGATCTCGTTTGTCTCTGTCGCGGTCCCGGTCCGAGCGTTCTCCTTTAAACCGTGGACTTTGGTGCCAGGTTTGGATAGCATCTTTATTGTCGTCTTTATTTCTCCCGTCTTCCTTTCGCTTTGATGTGTCTTTTTCTCCAAACGGTCGCTAGAATATAGAGGAAGGCTTGCCGAAGGCGGGAAAGCAAACGAGCTACCTTATCCGTGTCGCTGATCGCCTAACGCCTAGGTCAACTCATTCCGATGGCATTCGATGGGAAACCGGCAAGGACCAATCGATTTCCTCGCTCTTCAGCGCTTCTCCCGTTTCTCGATGCCTCCACCCTGCAACCTGACACCTGAAGAATGATGTGCGTTAACACGACGGCCCTTGCCAAAACAGTGTCCCAACAAGGGGATCACCACGGATCGAACTAGTTCTCGGTCTGCTTTATCCCTCGCCCACCGAACCATAGTCAGCTTTCTCGCTCGCTCGCTCGTCCCTGTTGTCATAATGCAATTCCTGCAGCTTAATGGGACACACATAACCTTAATGGAGGATCGTTAAAGGCTTTTATTTTCCTGCCCGGAACCTACTCGCCAATTTCCCGTTCCACCTCTACGGAGTTCCCCAGAGCCAGAAATAAAAGTAGGAAAATAAAACGATCCATGCTTCTCCAATAGTCCCATCCAAAGTGGGTATAGGTAGGTTGTTGCGTGTGTAAAAAAAACACAAGGTGGACAATACCATCCCTCCCGCCCCGAACCGGTGGCGTGTTGTATTGGTGTACATTAGGCGACGACTTGACGACTGGCGCAACGACTCCTTCGATGGGTATGGCAACGGATCAGGAGATGAGTTCCATAATGAGCTCTCGTTTGAATTTATTGGACCGAAATCGGATGGCTCCTCTGGACGGCAACGGACATTCGGGTGACATTCTCACCCTTCTCACCGGTTTTCATCTACCATCCGTGACCATCCAGCATCCTCCTCTCCCCATCAGAGTTCTTTTATAGCCGAAGACAGTGAGAGCTTTTTCCTTTTTTTTTTGCTCTTTCTGGTGCGTGCGTGGCCTTGCCCTTTCCCCGAAACTTCCAACATAATTCAAATGGGCTGAATATATTTTAAGTGCGATGAAGCTTTGTTTCCTTCGGATTTCGCTGCTTCAATTCTCTCCCGACTGTTTTTTTTTATGTTTTTCTTCATTTCCATCGTCCGTCCAAACACCCTCAACATGCTTTGCATCTCATTAACGTCACTTTCCACGATCGTGCTTTTTATGTTTTATTTCGTCCACTTTCCTCTCCTTTTCCATCCGCGCTCCCACTCGACCCTATCGGCCTTATCCTTAAGCTTAAGCGTATTTTATGTTTTTAAATTTCTACTTGTCTGTTTTGCTGTTTCTTTGTGTCTTTCTACCATTGCCTTGGTTTCTCTTGCCTCTTGGTCGGGACGGGTTTGTTTTTCTTTTCACTCGTACTTCACTTTAACTTGTGCTCCCTTTCCCGTTCCCGGGATGCCACAAGATAGATTGAAACATTGAGGTATGGTGGCGTTTTGGGATACAAAGCTACAAAGAAAGAAGCCTAAAATGGGAAAACAAAAACCGTTCGTTCATCCCAATCGCGAACCGCTCACACGCGCGCGCTCGTTCTTCCGGCCGGTCAAGCTGTGGTCCGAAGCGTTGGACACACGATTTGAATTCCCCCCCCCCCCCCCCCCCCCCCTTCTCAGTCCTAACTTAACATCCCTCGTCCCCTACCGCTTGGGAAAATGGAAATCGACTGCTGGTGGCTAAACGAAAGCATTTTGTAGAACATTTCTGCCGTTTGTAGCCCATTGTAAGCTGTCACGTTTTACCTGTTTTCTAGTTTGTATTGCTCGCTGTTCCGTTGTAGTTGGCCGCTTTTTCTTCGTGTTTCTCTTGTTTGGTTTTGTTGTCGTTTTTTGTGTTTTTGTTTCTTTTGTTTTCTATCTTTCGAACTTCATCACGGTCCGAAAATCGGCGCTGGACCCAATATCTTCATTCATCTTATTTCATCCCCGCGGTTTCGGATTGGATTCGGTGGACAGCATCCAACCGAAAATCCATAAACCATCCGGATAGGCTGATGAGTTTGACGAGCTTTACCGTCCCCACCGTCCCCGCCGCGTGTGTTCGCCCTTTTTCCCTCCCGGCTTGGCGACGGCAGGAAAACAATAAAAAGATAAATAACTTCATAATAAATCTCCCAGAAAAGCATTCCAATGTTTATAGATATTAACGTTTTAATGTTCGCTTCCTTCCTTCCCCTCTCTCTGCCGGCCTGCGCGTGCTGTAGTCTCGGAGCCTACAGCGAAGGAGCGAATGCCTAAATGAGCATGAGCATGAACTCCCAAATAGGAAAAAAATACATTGCCAAATGGACGGCTTCGGTTGGGATTATTAGTCGCCCGGTAATGAAGCAACCTGGGGGAAAGGGAAATGATGGAGGTGATTTAGACATTAGCACAGTCAAACAACCTCCTCATCACCACCCACCCCATTCGCCAACAGGGGGGGGATCTCATGTCGAAGGTTAGATTTTTACGAGATTGTCCGTTAATGGGGCGAAGCGAGCAGCGGCGGGTGGTGGTGAGGACACGAAGGATACGCTCGTTACTGTCCATATGCCTCGACGACTGCGTGCTGTGTGTGTGGATATACGCTTTTCGCTGGCGATATTAAACATTTCATACGGGATCAACCGAAACTGGACTCCCGATACGGTTTTCGGTCGAGACTTGCGGTTTGTGGCTAGCGTCCGAAATGGGAGATGAGATTATTAACCAGCGTGCCGCAATCATTGCCCTCCGGAAGGGCGGTCGCTGGCGGACCAGGGTTCGTCTCAAGCAAAAACAAAAACCCATTTAACGACCCAGTTTTGTACTTTCACGTACCGATGCTCAACCTAATCCGTTATGTTCATGTCTTTTTGACCGACCGTCTCCGTATATCTGTATGTATATGTGGTACGTCGGTCCTAATTCCCATCGCGTTCATAATCGGGTGTGCAAAAGCTGCGGGCAAACACATCATAGTCATTGCTTTTGCATAGAGAGAGAGAAAAAAAGGACTGAAGTGATCCGGGGCGCGAATGATGAAAATTAACTCTTCACCATCCGCCGTGGAGTCCCCGTCGACGTCAATCCCGGCCAATGTTAGAGCGTTTGCTGGCTGGCCATTTTAGCGAACGCATCGGTCGAGACAGTTCGTGCCGAGGCCTCGGCCTTTCGTCCGAAGCGACGCATAACGGTTATGAGTAGTAAACATTAATTGCGAACCATAAATTCACCCCCTCCGGCACCTCTCGGGGAGGGGTCTGGCAATGGCGACAATGTTGTCCCCTCCGGGAGAGAGGCGCTGGAGACGAGGAATACACCACCTACCACCAGCTTTTGATTGCCCCATAAACTGACCGAAACCATTGTCGCGCGCGCAATGGAACCCCAAGTCGTCGTCTGACATGTGTATGTCTGTGAGTGTGTTTGTGTGCATCGCATCCGGTCAGAGCGATCCCGAACAGAATGACATTTTCCCTTTTCCATGCGTCGCGCTGCCGTCGCCGCCCGGCAAGTGACAGCAAATTGCATTAATTTCTACGACGACACTCGTCAAAGGCGTGCATAAAGGGCGCGTAAGTCGGGCGAAGTACGCCATTTCGCAAGGTCCCTTTATGGACCCACGCAGACGAGGGGAAGGGTGAGAAAAGGAAGGGGTAGGTTGCCCAAGAGTACGTTCGTACTCGAGTAGTACATCAATGGTTGTCTTTGGTCCGCTTGGGACGCACTAATGACTTACAAATGACTAACATGGTCCAATGACCCGCGAGGGTTGGCGCAAAAAACAATTAGAAAGATGTCTATGATACAAATGTATTGACTTATTTTGTGTATTCTGCGCAAATTTTGATATAAAAACTTTGAAAAATAAAAAATGATTTAAGACTTATGATGCACACTAAATTTTAATATAAAAGAGAGCGATAATAAATGGTTTTAACAAACTTTTACTAATTTGCACAAACTACACGTTTTGTTTTTTTTTTCAGAAATATAATAACTTAACATACTGCAATCCTACAAATTCACGACATCCTTGCAAACTTGTTCATGACTCCCAACGTTTTGTTTTTGTTTTTTGTTCATTTCTCATTCCAATTGCCTCTCGAATGAAATGTGGCTTAAATGGCCAACCCACCGGAAAAAACAGCCGAAACTCATTAGTTTGCTAATAAAAGGAAACACCCAACGCAACGTATTTAGGGTGCAGCACTTCAAATTTCAAAACTCAACCGGCTAAGTTTTGCCAAATGCGCCAAAGTTTGCCTCCCAAACCGCGGCACGAATGTGTGCATGCTCGTAAATCAAAAGTGTATATAAATTAGAATTCTTAATTTAAAGAACCCAACGTTCGGAACCGTCTAACGCCCGAGGAAGTGGCGAAACGTGGAAGAAGAGATTTGGGAGTTCGGTTTTTGCTCTTTCGAAGCGTTTTGGGAATGGCTGCCTGCAAGCTGAAATGTGTTTCAAATGTTATCACATTTTCTCCGGGACAGAGATGAGCGCAAGAAAAAGCAACACAATATATCATCGGGCTCCTTAATAAACCTTTTGACTACTTTGATGCTACAGCTTGGCGGTACAACATTGTGCCAAAAACAGGTCGTATGGGAAACTGGCATTGCTGCTCGTACGTAGAACAACATCTCTAACGATGATGCGTATTTAGAAATGGTGGTCGAAGAAGAAACCAAGAAAAGAGAGAACGTTTTTGAAGTCGAAACATGATGATTGCATTGCCAATTTTGAAGGCGAATGAATTGCAAATGTCACCCGCGTCGCAGACTTCCCACATCTTGTCCGTGTGCATTTAATTTTGGTTCCGAGACGGCGTTCCTGGCATTGGCATGAGATGGAAAGAAAAGAAAAAGGAGTGATGATGTCTCGCATGTTGATCTCAGTCGGTCTGGTGGGTGCACAAGACGTGATAGAGACAAGATTTGAGATGGTTCTTTTTTTTTTTTGGTCCCTCATTCCGTTCGATGATGGTTAATTAAAAATCCCAAAAAAAACCGTTTGTTCGGAAGATATGGTTCCAGCGTGAGGTTCCCATGCCATTGAAGATCTAACGCAATCATACTGCCCTCTTCTATACGACTCGTTGTCATCAGCAGACGAACCCATTAAACAACCGGAAATGAGTCAGAGGATTGAAAAAGTCGATCTGACGAGCAGGGCAGATCTCTCGTAAAATGTTTAACATTGACCAAAATGGGAGCTGGGTAGCAGCAAAGGATGAGGAATCAATCCATATAGCGTTCCGGTGGGAGTCACTGTTACGCCAAGGACTAACCTTTTAAGTGCCAAACAAACATGCATGTCTTCCGTAAAAGCTCCAAACGACACGACATTTGCTCCTTTTTATGCCTCTTGACCACGAATTCTGGCGTGCAAAAGCCGTCGACACAGGGCTCTTTTAAGCCCAAAACACCGTACGTGTGCGGGCTTACGATAAAATCCGAGGGTGCACGAGGTCCTCGGGTCAAAGAAGTATCCAGAAGTAAGATTTATGCGACATGCTGCGAGAGCACGGGAGGAATCGTTAGGGACGAAAATTAAGCTCACCAAACCTGAGGACCGGGCCCTGGGAAGATGGGCATCGATAGTTCACACACGGCCGGAACACCTACCCACCTGGTCGCTCACCACCTGGGCGGCGGTGTGTCCAACGAGGCGTCCCTCATAATGGGGTAATGGGATCCGGGAACCGCACCAACGCCATAGGCACACACATCGTCTACGGTGATCTCTTAACAGTTTTAGCGTTCCAGAACACGGAACGGCAACTAGTGTAAATAAATTAAATTAATTATATTTTCCTTATGCATGGCTTTTGTCGGCCCCGGCGGTGTGTGTGTGAGAGAGTGAGTGCGTGCCTCCATGTTCGGCTTCCGCCCGGATGCCTGCACGGTGCGCCTCAAGGAGATTATGATGGAGGTAAGCAAAGGAGCGAACGCACGGAGTGGTCCTCAACGTGCCTGGTTCGCTCCTCCGGTGGAACATCGATCGGACGTCTCAGCGTTCCCAAGACAAGGCTTCCCACTTGGTGGAAGAAGAAACTACTCATAAGTCACATATCGTGCCAGCGGTTGTATAAGTAGTTTTGCCCTCGTTGCTACTTTGCCGCTGCCAGAGTCAACTCCTCTGTGGCTCCATTGTGCGGCTGGGATGTTGGTCCCATCTCTTCTCCTCACTCCATTCACGTACTTGGTGAACTTTCGTTTCGGGTCGCAAGAACTTGTTTGCGTGCCTACACACATACACACCCATCCCTCCCCCTCTACATACAGACACGCTTTCACGTACGACACGGAAAACCTCCGCAGGCGAAGAAAGGACCCGGCCGCTTCGACGATGGAAAGGACATAAAGATTTCACTAAAATAAGGTGGCGAGTGAATTTATAGGGTTATTTGGAGGCAAACGAAACTACTTCCCGGCGACACCCGGCAGCCTTTTGGGGGCGTTGTGGGAACGTTGTGGAAGGGCCACCGGGAAGACCTGGGTTGGGGAAGTGTTGAGGACGTGGAGCGCTAACCGATGAGGCACCGATAGGACGCTATTATCGCAACTGGTGAAGATTTACTACTGAGGCTCCTTCCTGAGGCGTAACCGAAAAACGGCGTTCACTTCCGCCGCAACTACCTCACGCCACCCTCTCTATATATCTTTTCACCTCTCCCTCTACCGTACAAATTCGTATTCGAGTAAGCGCAAATGGAAAATCAAATTATATTAATGTTTGATAAATTGCGTTACGAAGTAAATCATATGCAAAATTGACGGGATTTTACGTACGGATGTGGTCGCCGGGGAGCTTCTTGTGGCACCGAAGACACGGAACTAAGTCCCCCGCTGTTGCGTACGCTGCCACTATTTTCCGATTAATGAATAATACAGCGAACCGCGCGAACCTGAGTGGTAGGGCGCGTGGGACAACGACGCACGGCGGTGGCCGCCTAATGGAAAACTGGGAAGCCAATTACGGAGCCCGCCTTCACATATGGTTCACCTTCATCGTGCGTCTTTCGCTCCTCGGGGATCGCTCCTTCCTGCGTAGTAGATGGCGCTTGCGAAATGATTCGAATCAATTTTCGGTTTATTACGTACGTTTTTCGGTGAACCAGCAGTTACCACACATAGGGCAGGGGTGGAAATGGCTGTGGATGTGTGTCGGGGTCTACTTCCTGGGATGGAAAATTGTGCTGCAGCTCCCCCACGTCGCGTTTGTGCGAACGTTCGGACGGTGGGTGGATGGTCGTTAATAGTTGATGCGACGCTCAAGGATGAGGTAAGAATATTTATAGGTCTTGTGAATCGCGCTCTCGCTAACACTAACTGCCATTACGAACGAATGAACGAGGCCCCCCTTTCCATTACACCGCGGGAGGAGGTTGTGGTCCATTTTGGATCGGGAAAGACCGCGCGGGTGTTGGGTGTCCCCTAAAATGACGACAATGAGTTCCGTACGTGAGCGCGCGTCAAATTGGAAGAACGCGTGTCGTGTGGCGTTCCGATAGACGCATATCGTGACGTAATTACGAGCACGAGTGTTGTACTTTATCGACACCTCGAAACGACTTTGGAACACAGTGTCCAAAGTCCCACGACATGGTAGTTTTTAAATTCGCAGTAGAAAGTCATGTACTATAAAGAATTTAACAAAGCAAGCCTTAAATCATAAATACTGATAAGATTCTGGAGATTCATACAGATATTAGGTATTTCGTCTAAAAGGTCGGATATGTAATTCCAACCCCATTTATTTTGGATGAATCGAAATTCCTAGAACTATCGAGTTCAAGTATCTAAACACCCCTTTTAGAATTGTAAAAATGTCTATGGCATGATTAGTTTTGGTTCCACTTTTCACCACATTCTGAAGACTATAGATTCAGAAGTCGCTCGCCAAAACCGGCCTGAGGCTATACATTTACCATTGCTAAATGTACATTGCGTGACCCACCCATAGTGCTCTCCATATTTCGGCCGTACTTTATCGTCTACATTCCCAAAATATCCGATGATGGGTGACAGTGGAAGGTTAAATTTGCAAAAATATAGTCCATCCTCACGATTCCGGTGTGGCTTTCGTTTGTTCACCGTCTCGTCCTCGGGCTCGCTCTAAAACCAAGATAAATTGAGGATGAAGGCATAAAACTGGGCACCAGCGATTTTCTTTGCGATTATTTTTCCCCCTTCGCGAAAGAAAATAATTCCTTTCCGGGGTTGGGCCTGAACCTGAAACCGGAAAGCACCGGAGAGGAAAAGAAAATACGAACACAGGGAAGGGGGTACCGCAAGAGGTCCCTTTATTTCACGTCGGTAAATCTTAAAATAGAACTAGGATTGAGGAAAGTTTGCATTCTGTTCCACGGAACCTTGGCGCGGTCCTTTTTTAAGGGTGTACCCTTTTCTTTCTATTTCTTCTGCTTTTGCACGCTGTGTTGTTTCGGTGCTGCCAAATTTTATTTGTTCTACTCCATCCCGGTGCAAAACTCTACTCTCCAGGAAAAATAAACCCAAAAGCGGGGAAGGGCGGTTAAATCTCGGGCAAAAGAAGAAGCGGGCAAATGCAAAACTCTTGTAAGAAAGTATTATTTATAGCCACTGACAGCTTTCGTTCGGATTCCGCATTCCCCATCCTCGGGTTTCCTCGGTGGCTCAGGTTTCCTATTCGATTATTTGGGTGTTTCTCCTTGCTGGTACAATTTTTCGAACCAAAGCAAATTTTGTGCACGAAAAGTTTGCCTAACTACCGCTGGCGATTTTTCGGTACACGTTTTTTTTTTCCTCCACTACTTGTTTCATTTTGCTATCAGATTCCGTTTTTACTGCCCGAAATTGTAAATTGAAGTTTACAGTTGCTACTAAACTTGTTCGAGTAATTGAAACGCAACCTCGGGCCGAGATCGGTTCGAGCAAATAAGAAAATGGATAAAAACTTGCGGTTTTCCCACCACCACAACCACCATCAGTCCTTTAATACCATCATTAAACGGTAAAAGAGTAAATGAGGCCCCGGTCGCCATGTTTTCGATCGTGGCTACACCTCTTGTGGACGTTTAAACTGAATGTATGCAATTGGTGATACATTAATTCGTTAAATTCAACCTACGAGTATTTGAATGGTAGTGTGTACCGTTAATTTCGGCTACGCCATCAACCTAGGGGTGCGGTATGAGGGGGGCCCACGGGCCCCCCTTATTTCTCAAAACTATAACAAACTCTCTTTTTCGGTAGACCTAGCGCAGTCCGCTCGCTTCGCTCGCTGCGGGCGCGCCGCCGTTTCCAAATCATTTCTTCGGCTAAACTCATTGTTTCATGCTGTCCATCATGTGTGGTATAGTTTAGTTACTAGTAACTTACAGTAACTTAACATGTAAAAGTATATTAACCCGCATTCAACCTCAACTGCGTGATTAGTTTGAACCGTTATGTTCTTTTAAGCGAACCGTTAGCGATCAAATATTTGAAAAGTATGCATGCGTCGCGCTTTGCATAGCTTCAGGCGCTTAATGTGAACCAGCAGGAAGAGGAGAATCTAGCCCGGGGCCTCATTTACTCTTTTACCCATTAAACAAACTTGTCGTGCCTTCGCTCGAACGTGTTCGCCAACTTTTGCCCTATACTGTGTGCCGTTGTAAACAAATCCATTAGACATACAGAGGAGGCCCGAACACAAAAAAAACAACACGAAATAAAAGAAAGCTGCTTCGAGTAATACCCAAAATCCATCTCCAGCGAAAACATGCGGAAATGTCGATTGTTTTTGTTTGCTCTGCCATCTAATTTTCCGCAATCGTTGAGAAGACATCCCGACGACGACGACGACGTTTCGAAATTTGACTGTACGTGCGATCCGGGCTTTTGTTTGTGGATGTGGTGAATTTTTGTGCCATCGTTGTCGTTGTTGTTGTTGCTGTTTCGCTGCAGAAGACCTTCTCCCCTCTCCTTCGTGGTGTGCGGATTAAGGAAAGTGAAAGAAAAGCGATGAAATGATATATTTTCTCTGTATATATTTTCGGTACACACACAGTTGCACAGACACACCAAATAAAGGCACATGTCCTGGGGCGGAATTCGACTCTGCTCTCTGCTGTACGGCTGCTCCTTCCGAAGGGCCAGAACGGTCGTCCGTGCTGCCACGTGCAAGGAGAAGGAAAAGTCAGTCGACTCAGAGAAAGTCCTCCTCCTCCTCCACCGAGTGGATGAAACTGGCAAACCGGGAAGGAATCATTTATTTGACAATTCAATTAATGTTTTCGAATGTACATCCGGCGCAGCGCCAGGTCACGTTGACGGCATCACAACAACCTGCCGGAAGTCAGCCGATATCCGGAGATGGTGCCGCTGCAAACGACAACGGCGAACGGGGAAGGAATAAAAAAATCAGGTCACCGGCCAGAATCGACATCGGGGCGTAGTGGTACCCACTACCCAACGGCACCGTCCCAGCACTTCCGGACGGGAGGTGTGGGAGGTGAAACCGAAAACGTGAATTATCCAATCAAAACGATCTCCTGGACCTCGAGCTCGGTCCGTAATTTGTACGCGAAGAAATTTGATTACTGCTTCGGTGCGGCAGGGAAGAACCATACGTGACCCACGCGCTCGGGAGATCGTTGCCATGGAGGAGTGCGTCGGTGTAATAATAATTGCGCAATATGGCCCCGGCATATTCCCCAATACCACGCCGGCACAGCCCGGAATGTCAACAGCAACGATGACGCTAATGAACGTTGATAAAATATACCTTTGCCTCCAAGCAAAAGTATCGCTGCTTTAGCATTTCTCAAATTATTACCGAGAAAAACCTGTGCCTGTCTCTAAATTGGATTTCAAATGTACTCGTGGGCGTTGGAGTACGTCCAAAATCTTGATACCCATCGTGCTTGCAATCAAATTTATGAAACCTACACCGTTCCAACTTGTTTGTCTATTTGGGACAGGTTGGTCCGTAAACTTTTCGTTTATTTTGATTAACTTTGCTTCTAATATTAGGCAAGTTATTGCTAAAAATTAATATGTCTACCTTAGTTCACCAAAACCTCGGCGTGACTGCAACTCTCCTTCGAAAAAATCCATAAAACACCTTTCGGTCGCATTCTGTGCAACTTTCGAAAACTTGAAATGAATATTGCTACTATGAATATCAGATCCTAAGAAGATTCTCTGTTGTTAATCACAAGTTACACGGATATACAAAGTGTGCTACTGCACGCAATAGAACACGTCTCGCACGATACAAGTCAAGTCTCTCCCATGTTCCTGGGAAGTTCGTATCTAGGCCAACAACCTGTACATACGGTGGTTCTTCAAATTCACCCAATACATCCCTTACTACACCGGGTTTACATGGGCTGGAAGTTTGTGTATTCACTTCGGTCGGTGTACTTTATGCAAGCCCACGCCGACGTCCGCATCCTTGGCTTACTTTGCTTGAGCGTGGCCCGGTTTTGTGTGCTTGTTGCGTTCTAAATACCCGCTTATGCTGCCTTTAATTCCTCGACATTAAAACCCAAACTCCGGAATTCTGGCGCGAACCGTAGACGTTGGTTCACCACACACGCACACGGTTGTAACATGTTGCCTTTTGCGTGGTGTCCAGTGTAGCGACTCACTACAACACCGTGAGGTTCGTCGTAACATTCTAGCCCGGGAGCGCGGGGCATGTCCGTGCGGAAGAATTCTGGCTTCCTTCCGGACGAGGTTGTTGCACTCGTGTGCTCAACTTCTTGGTCGAAAAGTTGCCCCACGGGCAAGAAACAGAGTCCACAGTCCACACAGTAGACGGCCGGGCCAATGTCCGGGAGGAAGCTCGAGGTCGTGTGGAGGAGCGCGAGTTAGAGACAGCAAAAACCGCATCGTGCCACGGGGAGACAAAACACAAAACGAAGCAAAACCGGATAGAGTGGGAGGAAAATGGACACGGACAAACTTTTCGCCGGCGGCGTCCACCGTAAGTCCTGGGTTTTTTTTCTCTTCCTCTTCCTCTACTATGCTTGCAGAGGGAAAATGTGTATACCGTTCATCCGAGAAATGACGGCTGAAGCCCGGATGCTACGTTACGCGGATCACTCCATGGCAGGACAACACGACAGGTTCCGACCCGCTAGAGCTGCAGGATATACACCTAGTGACAACAACCGAGCACCGGGCCGGAAGCGTTGTGGGGCGAGTGGGGTTGGGAACCGTCAGCGAAAGGCTAGCTTAGCCATCAGGGAAGAAGCAACGCTGGAAGCGCTTTTCTGCGAAGCTGGAGCGTGCCGTGATGGATGAAATTTTGAGTGAAAGTTGTATTAAAAGCTTTTAAATTAGTTTACGGGCGCGCCGGTGTCCGTTCTCGATGAAGCTAATGAGGACAGGGATGGCTCTGAATCTTTCGCTAGCACTGGGGCTACGGTGATCCGTGCAGAAAAGCCACGGATAAGGGATTGTTTGCGACATACGTACAGCTCCTCGTAAGTGGTTTGCGGATATATACATCTAATTACGACTCGATTAATCTCGATTGTGGGGTATTGAGTGTTTTCTGTATGATTTTCTCAATGTTAAAATCTCATGATGAGGTGTGATGCATGATTACAAGTTCATCCTAGGTTAGAACTTCCTAAATCAAACTAAAATTGGATAAAAAAAATTAAAATACGTTGATGGTTGCTTTCTCTGTTCCAGAATTTCCATGAAACTTTAGCCATTCTAAATACCAAATTTACTTACACGTGTATTTCTTTTCTTTTTCTTTATCGCAGGTATGTTCCATAGACAAGAACTAAGCGGAATTCAGATCCCTAGATCTAACGACTCTGGCACATCACTACACAACCGACCACATCCTACAACTTGCACCAAGTTTCTGATGGATCCAAGTAAATTCATTCTTGAAAGTTAAAAGTTGATAATGAAACGTCAGGGGATTTAAGAATTTATACTAATTGGTTGCCGAGGAACCGGGTTAATTCTAGCGCTAATCAACCCCGGTGTGCGGCCGATGGGTTTTGGAAAACTCCCCCGTGGGAGCTGTCGGGAAAAATGTTCTACAAGGAACGGAGAACCTTGTGCAGAGGTTCCCTTTCTTATAAATTCCGGGCCGGCTGCAACCGGGTTCGGGAAGCAAGAATCCTAGGCACCCGCCCAGAAAGGCTGGAATGCGGAAAACGTTCACGTCACACCTGCGCTTTGGCGCGGGAGTTCCCGTGAAAATTCTCCATTTTTGTGTTGACGCGAGACAGCGCCTTTGACCCACTTTCACTGTCGACTTTTCAGAAAGCGGGATTCGTTTCACGAGCTGGGAAACCTGGTGTCGTGCCTGATGAACTTCCCAGCGCTCTCCGGCGTAGACGTGTGGACGTGCGAGTACTTACGGCAATTGTGCCACCACGTAGATTTCAATTAGCCAAACAACACCAGCAGAGGACCTGCTAGCGAGCGATCTCGATTTTCCCCCCCGACATGGAACGACGATTCGCATGACTTCCAGATGGCAAACGAGCGAGCAGGGAAAATCTTCCAAAAATATCAGGAATTCGTCAACTTTCAACCGGCAACTCACCACCCTCACCCGCCCTCCCTCATCCGACACTACCGGCTCTGGCGGTTTGTCTTTTCCCCACGTGCAGAACAAACATAATTTTCCCTTTTGTGTCAAGCGGAAACGCCGGTGTCGAAACGACAAATTGCGACAAAAGCGATGAGCACTCCCGCATTCTCCCTTTTCTCCCTCCTCCCTCTGTCCATACCTTAAACGACCGTCGCGGGAAATTTGAAGGCATCATTGTTTCGCACCTTTCCGGGATCAGCCCCTTTTTCCCTGCCACGCAGACGAGTTTTGTGATTTCAAGTGATAACTTTTACCCCAAATTGCGACTTGCGACCGTTTTCGCGTCGGGTAAAGGATTTTCCTCACCGAAGCCTCGTCCCACACCGGTTTTTCGGCTGGTGGTGGTAATGATTATTCCGAGCGCACAGGGCCGTAGGTAAATACGCACAGTAACTCCGCGAAAGTTATGATAAAACAAATATTAAATATAATTTCTCAATGTTGAAAAGTTATTACCGAATGGCCGAAGCGAAGGGAAGCTTTTCGCTGGGTGGTGGTGAGGTGAGGCAGGTTGCGGGTTCTAGGTTCTATTGAAACATCGGATGAAATTAAAACATAACCCTTTTTCGCGCCGCGTGCCCTTTTTCAACGCTGTTGATGATGACGGAGCGGTGTATGTGTATTTTCCGGCAACCTTTTCCTCCAGATGGGCTGGTGGGAGGGTGGAGTAGGGAAGATGAGTTGCAAAGGGGAAAAGTCGTCAGCAATAATCATCCGTCGGTTGGTTTTTTTTGTTTTTCGGTTTCCTTGTAGCTCGTCCTTGGGCGCACCATCATGTTTAAGCACTTTTATAGCCTTACTTTCACAAATGTTTGTCTTACGTTTCTGTTCCTCTTTGTAGCACAAGGGTACGAGTTTTGTTTTTCTTTTCCCACCCCGAAAACAGAGGGAGGGATGGTGGGAGGACTTTCTCCCAGTGGGGTGCGAGAAGGTTTTTCCGTTCCTTTTGTGTTCCGTGCCTCAAAGTACGACTCGATTTTCAACCCCGCAAGTTATCAGGAGTCGGTGATGAGCTCCTGACATTACGAGCTGGCACCAGGCAGCAGTCATCGTCAGAATTGTTGCGCTCGTTCCGCTCGCACCAACCCGTCCTTCCCCGGTCGCTTACCTTTGACCTACAGCGCGCCCAACACGCAACCCCAACACAAACCTGTTTTCATTAAAATCCTTCGCCAAGGGGAGGGAGGGGCAAGAAAATTGGAGGACACCACGGGGGACACACCGGAGGACGACGACGACGTGCTGAGTCAGCCGGGCTGTGGGCTTTTTTTTCCACCCGGTTTGCTTTGTTAGGCATCTTTTTTCTCCCTCCCTCCCTTTTCGTGTAATTTTCCTCGGGTGTTTTTTATTCTTTTTTGCACAATCCTTTTCGGGAGGGAGCCTTTTTCTCTGCCATCAGGCAATAGGATAATCACCATCAGCCCTTTCCATCAAGTCGGCCCCATCTGTGGCCCTTCACCAACACCTGGCAAGAGGGGGTTGTTGCCCCCAACCCATGCTTTTTTTTTCTTTTTGTTGCCCTTTTGTTGAATCTATTTCTTGTGATATTTTTCTTTAAAGTATCCGTGAGAAAAACAGGGCTTTACAACCCGCTTGTACGTAGGGAAAAACGGGGAACCTTTCCCGGTCTTTTTTGAGGTGATAATTTATCTGCCGTCGGAAAATGAAGTTTTTCCTTCCGTCGAGGGCAAAAACCACCCGAAACGAAAATGGGAGGGGGGAAAATAGCGCTTAACACTACACCACAATGTTAGTTCAGCGAGGAGTGCAAAAAGAAAACAAAAAAACGCAAAGTGGAAAGAAAAAACCCCCCTTGTTGGGTGGGCTTACATTTGATTGTTACCTCAACACCTTCCGATGAACTTAAAGTATTCATAATTGGCAAGGAATGGGCGAAGGGTGCAGCATTGAAGTTTGTGTTTTCTCCGATGAACAAGTTTCCATATACTTTTTTTCCTCGCATCACAACCTCATTGTTTGTTCTATCATTTACTACAAACAAGGACCTCCCTCGGGAAGGGACTTTCGGTTTCCTAATTGTCGTTTTTGTTGGCCAAAGTAGTCTCAAATGCGATTGTTGTGTTTCTGCACTAATTACACGACGGAGCCGGGCCCGGAACTAGTAGTCTGTTTGCAGTTCTACTTCCCATTTCAATTTATCCCTTTTCTGTAGGGATCCTTGCTTTTGTTTTTGTTTTTGTCGCCCGTTCATTCTCCGACCTGTCCATTTGCCAGTTTTTGCTCAATTAATGAACGGTTGGGTCAGTATTTAGTTTTCTTTCCTGAAGCACCCTCCAGCTTTTCACCGTGAAAGCACCATTTGGACGGTGCCATTTGTGTGTATAGCCGACTTAGAACAGTTCTAAAAATTGAATTCCGGTGTCAACGGTGAATGTAAACAAATTAATCCGCTGTCAAAACCGGCTCTCTCCTTCCCGGGGAGGAAAAAAAAAGAAAACATAAAAATGGAAAAACTCCGGCATTGGGAATGTATTCAATTTGTCACAGAAAACTTTCACTCAATCAGATTCACTCGCAACCTTTCCCGCTCCGCTCTTTCTTTCCGTTCCCCAGTCTAGCAATTCATTGTTGTGGGAGTTATAAAATTTCCTTCCGGAACCGAATGCTTTCGCGATTGAAAACCTTTAAAGCCTGACGGCTCGAGCTCGAGGGTTTGGTTTTATTTTCCTTTCGTTAATTTTCGGCCAACTTTTAGGCCACAGGTTTTCGGGAAAACCAACCTACCTGCCTTTTCGGGCCCCTTTTTTCCCGAAGGGTTGGCTTTTTGACTCTCGTTTCCCGTTTCCTCTCGAGGCTGCGCCAGGGAAAACCCGGCCAGGTGGATACCGGACCCTGTGTGTGTGTGTCATCTTGGGAACCGTGAAAACCACCATACACATTGTATGCGTGTGTGTATGTGTTGTCAAATGGAGTCGTCCTCGAGCAAGATAATCTTTGCTTTGTCGGCGGAATCCTTTGACATGTCCTTTCGGCTCTTGTATTTGTCTGTTCTTTTTCGGTTTTGCGTCTGCCAGCATACTTAAAAGATACGGACAGGCTTTTCGCCGGACAGGGGAGGTGAGAAAAGGAGGCTCGTGTTAGCGTTTGTCATGTCGAGCCGGGCACCTTGTTCACATCCGGTTCCACTTTCGATGCGGAGGACCTAAAAGCCGACAAGCTGACCATGTCCGTCGTCGCATGGATCGGCTGTAACTGTGTTTGAAGTGGACCGGAGAACAACCCGGAATCCCATGGCGTGCCCCCTTACCCCTCGCCCCGGACGAAGGGTGAGTTGGAATGGAATATTTTTGTTATCATAATACCTTTACAACTCCGGGACTCCGAGATGTGCGTTGGACACACGGGACTTCCGGGCTCGCCCCTTTTTCGTGCGCCTAGCTCCCCTGCTGCGCTCGGGCTAGGGAAAACCTTGGATTGAAAACTTCCAGAGGAGCAAATCCAGCCCTTTGCCTGTGTGCGTTTCGCCTTCCGCTAGTGTGACATTTTCACAAAAAGGGTCGATATCAAAGGCTCACCACTGCAGGGTGTCTAGTTTGTGCGTCCTATAAGCCCCCACCCCTCCATGCACCAAGGAAACACCCGAGGAAAATCCCTTGGATCTCGTGTTTTGCATACTTTTTAATAGCCAACGACGCCGCAACCGAAACAAAATATGTCCAGGCAAACCCGGGTTTTCGAACCGACGTGTTGCGGTAGTGCGGTCCCACAAAACGGTCGGCTCCAGATGGGGAAAAACTCGAACCCCTCCCCCCAGCCCCCGTCCACAATGTCACCAAACGGAAGAAAAGAACACCGGCCCGGACCCGGTGACTGCTGGACACGGTGCTGGCAATTTATGGTTCCAGTTGTCTCCGTTTGGAAAAAGACGTCACAGCTTGTTTCGAGGACACAAGTGGCCACACTCACTGGACAAACGGGCAACAAGGGGGGCGGCCGTAGGCAGTACACATTGTTGTTCTTACATTGTCCACCCCGGTCGCCGGCTTCCTCTTCAGCCATCCTCCTTCCGCGCGTGGCTTTGGCAGGGAAATTAATAAATTTTCCATCATTTACACACCGTTTGGCACGAGGAGGGAACGGGAGAGAAATGGTAGGCTAGCCGGGGAGGGTTTCTTTCTTTTCCTCCTCGAGCCCTACACGCTGTATAGCCACTTCAAAAAACCACCGGAGGAGATTCCTTTCCGAACAAACTTCGGGTTGGGAGATTTGAGAAAACATCAATCCCTCCCGAGAGGATATCTGCGGGAGGAAGACAGGGCATCGGTGTGGACATTGTAGACGATTTGTTGCGACGCCTGGACGATGTACAATGGCCACCATGTGGCCCACCGTTACGGCAAGCGTAGTTCGTTCTGCTTCCGGTCCGCCTGGCATAATCGCACATATTTCGCCAGGGTTCTTTGCTATCCTTTGCCAGATCGCCCATCTTCCCGGGCCGGCTGGTTGTAATCGTTGTCTTCCTCGCCATTACCATCGTCGTCGTCGTCATCATCATCATCATCATCGTCACCGTCGAACGATGGACGATGGGTAGTAAAACCGGATTTTCTTCACTTGAAATATTTAATTTATCGCAATCCGTAGTCTAAACAGGCAAAGCCGACGGCGTCGGGCCCTCGTCTGGAGTGTGGGTTTGTTCCTGCCGTCGGTCTTGGCTTCCCGACTTGGCCGAGAACCAACGCTAGGGAGGGGCGCGCACTATACAGCACTCGCCGAAGCCCCAGACCGAAGCCCACTCTCGCAGTGATGAAGATGCAATCCAATTTACTCGCACGTCCAGTCCGAGAAGTCCGCAAAACCCCCCCTCCCGTCCTTCACCGGGCGCAGAAGTTCCACAATCTCCGCGCCTCAAGTGGCTCTTATCTCCCGAGGGAGAGGTTTTGCGTAACTACATCCCCTCCGGAGCATTCGGCCGGTCCTCCCCCTCTCCGGATGGCCTGCTGATTATGAATGCACCCTTGTCAGCGTGTGCCGGCGCATTTATCCATCCCCGTCGCGCTAAGGATGGCGTCGATGGAGTGGGGGAAAATGCTAGCGCTCTCGAGCACTAGAGCTAGAGAGCGCACCCCACAATCCTGTTACGATTTTCACTTTGCAACCACCATTTGGAGTACGCACTCGTTTGGCTCGTACACCAACGCATCGAAAACACATTCTGGGCGCATCAACGTTGGCTCATCAGAAGCTGAACCACGGAGTCCAACTCCAGAAGGATAATACGCCCTCATCACCGGCGTACCCGGAGCCGGGGGTTTAGAAGAGAAATGCAATGGTCTGACCTGAAGAAGTAGGCTAAGTTGAGTGGGAAGTCAAACCACCAGCTCTATCCAGCTATCCAGAGCATTCATCCATCCAAGACTTAGGTTTTCCATTGCAGGTCCAACTTTTCTCTTAGCGTGTACCCGCTCGTTTAAATAGTTCGGTTTATTATTGCAAACCGAACGGAGCGCAACAGAGGAATAGAACTTATTGGTGGAGGAGTAGTTCGGTTTATTAAATTATTTCACAAGCCTCCTTCATAATGTTTGCTCCCTCCATGGTAGAACACACGTCGATGGGGATGAGTCCTGCCGGAGTGCAATGACTTCTGGAACTCCATGGAACTACAGGCTTGTACCGGCTATATCTCGACCTTAGGCATGAAAGAGTTGAAGCTTTTGCTCGAAGGTACTTTTCACTTTCAATTGTTGTCCACGTCGGAATGGAATTGGAAAATTCCTCCCCCCCACCCCATCTGGAATGCAAAGACAAACCTTGGGCCGGGGTGGAGTTGTGAACAGGAATCTCTCCCGAGGGCTGGAATTAGTCACCCGCGGGAGATAGCCGGGAGTTCGGGCGGCCAGATTCACCCAAGCACCATCGGAGACGGGTCGCAGACACTGAAAGCAGCCATCAATTCGCTTCACTGCTAAACGGTTTAGAATGTGCAACCGACACCCTAGCAGCAAACCGGAGGCGCCCACCCTGTGAGGTCACGCTGGCGTCGACGCCAGTCCATTCCAATCTGCAGACGGGTAGAACCCTGACACGATCATCAGCGTCGCCGAAAAACCAATGCAGCGAATAACGATCCTCGTTTTGGTGTGGAGGAGGAAAGCAAAACGACGACGGCGAATAAAAAGACCTGCAGCTTAAATCTGTCCACAGGCCAAAACGGTGCTGTGCACCGTCGCCAGCACGGGTTTCGGGTGGGATTTTCCCCGAGCCCGTCAAGTGGAGTGGAAAATCGTCCGAGCCAAGCGAAGAGACAAAGGCGAGTAGTACCAGGAGTAGACCGCCGTGGAGCGAACGATACGCGCCGTGCGGAACGTTCGTTGGCGTGTTTTCCACCCTTCGGTCGGAAAATCCGGCTCTATTTAGACTCCCCAAAAATCCAATCATCATCAATGGCGGTGGCCGTGAACCGAAACGAAAGCGGACAGCAGCCACCGCACACCCTCTGTGTGGCGGCGGCCCTATCCCTCTAAACCAACTCCGAAATAAGCCAACACTCACACACACAGACACACGAACAGGAGCTGACTGATAGGACGTCGTCGGTCTGGCCGAACAACGCTGCTGATGCACTCGCTGCCAGTTTTGGTTTCAGTTTGTTATTCACATACAACGCAGGCAACAACCTCGAGGGAGAAAGAAATATAGAAGGAAGGAGAAGGGCCTATGGTCTACTGCTGAGGGGTGGGGAAGTGGCGTGGAATTCCAAATTGAATTTTATTGTTATTTTGGAAAATCTATTAAAATGGTGTGAAATTAATAATAAATTATATTAGATTTTATAGATTTATGCCATCGAGGCGACCGCAAAACCCTCAAACACATGGGAGCCACCCCAATCGGGGGTTGGGAGGAGAAAAAAATGTTCGCCGAGGCAATGGGAAAACATGGACCCGACACTTTGCACCCCCTCCTTCGCTTTAGGGGTCGCCGTCGTCGCTTCGGTCGTCGGCCATTGCCCAAACCGTCGTTTCCTTCGATTTCACTTTCAGGACGATGCTGTCCTGTCCAGCTCCGGGCTTGAAAGGTTCGCTGCACGACCGAAGAGCAGGGCGAAAGCAATCATTTTGGCTAACCGCAGACCCGCTGGCCATCCCCGTCCCCTCCCCCCACCATTCCATTTACCCTACCATCCTTCGCTCCCCGGGAATGGAGTGAATTATCTCGAGCCTCACATTTGATACATTTTATGAGGGGATTTAGACCGAGCGGTGGGGGGGGGGGGGCGGGGGCAAATCCTCCTCCCGTGGACGGGACGAGGTACCGGGTGTTTCTCGTCCGCTTTTCTCCCCGGCTGCGACTGCTGAATTAGCGATTAAACTTATTGCTCCACACGTAACGAATACGAAATTTGCTTTCCTTCGTTCCGCACCGGGGACGTTTAGAAAGAAAGGCAAGGAAGAGCGATAGAAAAAACGTGCAAGAGAAACCTCGGGGATACCATTGCGGATTCTTACTGAAACCCCATTTTGGGTAGAGTAAATTGGAGCTCGAATGTGCTGCAAACATACCGAGATAGAAGTATCAAAACTGAAGGATGTGTATAAAAAATTGTAGTTGCTAAATTAAAACAAATAAGATTGACACCAAGTTTGATATAAGTTTGAACAACTTTTGTTTGTTATGAATATTCATAAGTGATGTTTCAATGCTCAAATGTTTTGGCTATAATCCTCCTTTTTTGCTTTTAGAACAATTGAAATGAACAATTTCAATAGACTTCTCATTTCTTAAAGCATAGGAAAGTTTCTTTCTGCAAATTTTGAGACAGAAAAGCGAAATCAATTTAAAATCTATTAATACGACTTATACATTAATGATATCCTTCTTGCACAAAAAAATTTCAGACATGCGGCGTATGTGAAATTTGCTAATTTCTAATTTATGCACTATAAAAATTACAGTGTTGTTCATGAAACAAGAAAACAAAACGATTTATGGAATTCCTAAAATTCTAATTATTATCGGATTCTCTCATTAAGTTGGACAGATGTTCGCTTTTTTTTAATTTTTAAGCGGGATCTATTGAAAATTTATTTATATAAGCGAGATCTATTGAAATATATTTTATAATATACTTTCAACTAAATTTTAAATACTCCATTGTTGTGCAAAAAAAAATGTTAGACTTTCAATTCTAGAAATTTTAGTTCTTGTACTGTAAAAGTCAGACTGTTGTTTGTGAAACAAGAAAATTAAACGATTTGTGAATTGTTTTTTTTTTGTTTCGTCAATTTTACTCAAGAGAGCACTTACTTTCATGTATTGATTGAGAATACTTTAAAGTAAATATTAGGTGCACACTCTTGCACCACTTTGCTCTTCAAATATTCGAATGCAATGTTGCCCCCGAGGCTTACTCCAGTGTGGCTCGAACCAAGGATCTTCAAACACGGACAAACACACACATACACAAGCTCACACTTACTTACATCCTGACCCAGTTTCGAAACAGGAACTTGCCCACGAGCGCACGCAAATATTCCATATCCCCACAACCGATGGGCGCTCCGTGGAAAGTATGAGATTATTTTATTATTGCACTTTAACGCTAGAATCGCTTGCGGCACGAAGAACAAGATCGAGAGCGGGGGGGAAGTGAGGGAGCGGGGGGCTTACCGTGGGAGTGGGGGGGAGGCACATCCAGTCGCTCGTAAAATCCGCTTTCGTCAGCTGCTCCTTCCCGTCGTCCACCCAGTGCTCCTCCCCCGTGTCCCGCCATTGGATCCTTTTCCTCGGGTGCAAGACGAGTTGGAAAAAGAAGGAAAACCTCAAACCCCGCATGGCTCCATTTTACCTCTCCCGGGCGTACATTACACACCTGCTGCCCCGTATGATGCCGGTTGAAAAATTCTCCCACGGTACGAACCACGAACCAGGAACGGTTTGGTAGCTCATTCTTTAGCCCTCCCCGATCCCCAATCCGCTCCTCCTTCGACCCGGCATGAGTGCACATGTCTGGAAGAGGACGCCGTGTCATGAAAAGCGTCATAATCGAACGATTCTCAAGGACTTACCGCTCACAGGTGGGAAGGGCACGGAATGGTGGATGTGGAGGCGAACGTTCATTCACTTTGATCATGAAGGATTCGAACAAATTGCCGCTATGCGCTCCCTGGTCGTACCCCCTCCCACGACCCCCCACCCAGCTCAGGGATGGATCGTCCAGAATGGTTTTGGATTCCATTCCTTTGAAACCGCCCACGTTCTCGTATGCGCTTCAGTCTTATCTTCCCGGGGAAGGCAAAGGTGCGCACAAATGTGCGAGCATAATTTATTCGACATTCTTACGTTTCGTTTCCTTTTCCTTTTCGCTCGCCTCCATGAAGAAAAAGGAAAAACTTTACTCCCCCAACACGCGAGTCTCGAACTGCGGAACCGCGGAATTGAGATGTGGTGATGGTGGTTTTGGGGGTGGAAAAACTATTACGATATGATTACCATTTTGCACATCGGAAAACGCTAACGATGTGCTCCCCTCCACCGGTTTCGTTTGAACTCGATGTTGAAAGGTTTTCCGTTTTGGAGAACAACGAATGCGTTCTTTTACAGTACAATAAATAAAATAATTATACCACAGAAGTTGTATTGTTCCATTACCAGTAAGTGATTTGTTCGAACCTATTCGAACTCCATTCTGCTACGAGCTAGTTAACTTTTCTTGTACGCTCGTTTGCTTTCCTTTATTGATCGTCCTAAACCAGGCAAGGTAACGGGAAAACAATTTCGCGGGAATTCGAATTTTCGCGGGAAAAGACACTTTTGCTTGTACCGTTATTTTCCCATCCACCGGATCCCCTCGCTTTTCCCACTCGAAACCGATCTGTATGGTTTTCGTGCGAAAGGACAAAAAGTTAGCTAACCAACTTTTCACTTTATTCGCCATCGTTTCCATGAAGGACTGGGAGGAATGAAAAACAAAAAAAAATAAACAGACAAATTGTGGATTGACGTCAGGAAAATTAATCCAAGGGAAAAATCAAGAATCTGTGTGGAAAAACTCCCGAACAGCCGGGGTTTTTTCTTCCCTGGAATGGGAAACAAAACGTCAACAACTGGTAAGACGGGGCTTTCGCGGAATCCGCCAGCTTCCGGAATGGGTTCCTCACTCGGTTGTCATGTTTTACATACCTCTCCCGCTCGAAGTTATATTATCATTCTGGAAACCAAGAAAGCATAGCGAACTGGCGTGCATTTTCCACCCCCTTCGGCGACAAAAAACGGGGGCAGAAGGAAAAGTTCGCGATCTTCCCAGCAGCCGTCAGCTGACTTACGCGTCCCGGGCGTTGGAGGTTTTCCTTCGGTTTCCTTTCCCCTCCCCAGCTGACTGCCTGACTCCGGCCGGAAGCCAAAAGTAGATGACGGCCGAAGCGGGGGGGTTTTCCCGGGTCACGGGCGAGGTGCGCACATATTTGTATGCATGAGCATTACATGCGTCTGTTTATTCAGGCTTTCCCCGGGCCAGCCAGCCAGAAGGTCTTCGGTAAAGTTGGCAAACTTTGTGTGCATGTGTGTGTATGTGTGTCTTTAGTCCATTGGAGAACCCGAGCCACAGTGGGTGGTCCTTGCGCGATAGGGAGGAGGGGATAACGATGACGGAGGAAAAGAATACCACGACGACGAAAACCTCTTGTTTGGAGAACAACATATCGCATCTCCTCAGGAGTCGAGGAGTCTCGAGTCTCGAGCAACCGGTCCGGGAGTTTTCCAAGCCCTTCAAGCCAACCGTCGCGCTGGCTCGCCCGCGTGTGTATTTGTTTTAACTTTAACGAAGGAAAATATTGTTCTTCATCGAGCCGAAAACACACACACGCGCGCGCCCGCTCGCCACGAATGAAGGAGAAGGTGGGCGCGGGGAGGCAAAATAAAAACACATTTCGAGGAAAATCCACACACGACGAACGGTTTGTGGCCCGTGTGGTGTGGGACGGAAAATTCGGTCAAAGCAGCTGCGCACCGCCACGTGCTGGGAAAACCAACCACCCCTGGTTCCCTCTTTGAGATGGTCAGCTGGCTCAGGGTCATTAGAAATTCATCATCACCAACACTTGGGACAACACTTGGGGAGAGGGATGATACGAAGGGTTGTGTGGTGAAATTAATTGATATTTAGCCAAACGCTCTGCCCTTCCGCCTGTCCGAAGGATTATCCCTTCCACCGGAGGACGACGAAGGAAAGTAGCTAAATGTCTGTGCGATAGAACTAATTCGTGTGAGTTCTATTCATTGTAACAACACATTTTAATTTGTTTAAGAACAAACCTCAAATTTTGTTGCTTACTTTGGTTAAAATTTAGGTTAGTTTTCGAAGAATGTTCTGTACATTTAATCATGTAACTATCAATATGTTTTAACTATCAATTTTCAATAAGTGTCAAGAGCACAATATTTTACATACTTAACACCATTTATTCTTCTGAAAAACACCACTAAAAAAGCGTTTAGTTTTTCCTAGCCAGTTGTTCCTATAATGGTGGTATATTTCCTATAATTGTGATATCGTGCATCTATAATGGTCATAGTACAGAAAGCTTGGAAAAGACTGAATTTATTTTTACTGTAATTTATTGTTGAATACCCGATAAATTGTTAAGGAGTTTACAACCTGTTCGGAAAATATTAATTTTGGAGCCTTAATTTATTAAACCTCCCCAGTTTATCTCTTAAACAATCCGTAGAAGAACATTTCATACGAGAACAAATATCGGTATTGTATTTATTTGTTTATAGAGCTGGATTTTATTCCACTACAACCACTATTGATACTAGCACCAATATGTGAGAACTTACCCTGTATTGTACATTTCATTTAAAATTATCTTTGAATTTAAACCAACATTAAAAAGATATCAAATCAATTATAGTATGAAATGGTTTATCATTTTGCAAAGCCATTGAAATGTACAATGAGGTAATAAAAATCAACCCAAAAATGGCTGAGCACATATGGCTAGCCAAAAGACTCCCTCCCGTTAATGCATCACGTTTCACCAATCCAAACCCCTTTCGCTCCGGATTTGCAACAATTTATTAACGTTGAAGATTACTATCGGCATCGGTATCGGAAAATTCATTCAACGGCACAGGAAGGGTGGGCTACGCACTGGAAAACCCCTTTTTGTGGCACTCGCACATACAGCGACAGCGCTGCTATATCTCTAATGACTAGGTCCAGTCCCCCATCAGACCCTCTCACTTCCGCTGTCCCTGTAATCCTGCCATTCCCCTTTTTGCACGATAATCTGAGATAAAAATCATCCACCTAGTCCGGTGCTCGGTTGGCTGCCCTTTGTTTCTCGCCTCCACCTACCCCGCTTCCATCGAGAGGAAACTGAGTCATTAGTGCAAATATTTTGTGGGAAACTGCTCACCCTTTGCTGCTTGTGCAGGCTGGAACAAAAACCCTTTCCCGATTGTTTATGGGTAGACGGTAAACACCCAACGCCTCCGGAGTGGGTCCGTGTTGATAGGATGAAGATTATCTCTCCGAGGCCGAGCCAGAAGAAATGAATGCTATCGCCCGAAAGAAAGTTACTTCGGTGCGTCGGCGTGGTGGGCGAGTTAATGATCGTCCCGATAAGTACGCCACCGACCGGCATCGTTCGGATGGAAGTGGCTTTAAACTGAACCAGGCCAACAATTGCTGCATGGTAATGAAATTTAAGTCACGATACCTTTTAATAGGACCTTTGTTTTCTGGTCTCCAAACCTCAGCCTCTCTCTCTCTTGCTCTTGACAGCCGGACGGCTAGAAGGCAATCGGAACACTTGAGCTTTTGAAGTGGTTGTGGTCCCGTATCGAATTTCTCATCAAGAATCCCAAGTCCCACTCTTCTGACGCTGCGAAAACACTAATCCTCACCCAATTTGTGCCCACCCGGTACACCACCACCACCACCACCCCAAGGGATCTCATTTGTCACCGGCATCACGCAAGGGCAGGAGACCACTTTGGATCATAAAATATCGTCGACCGCCTTGGATGGCGAAAACCACATTAATCTGCACCACACAGCGCACGCCTCCGCCAGAGCAATATCCGTTTCCTCCGCTAGGAGTTAGAGGCAGCCCACAAAACGCAAGCTGTACAAACATGAAACAATGATTAATTAGTGTAAAATCAAAATGAAACATTATCACAACGGTGGCCCGGGCGCAGCATCCTTCAATCTCTCCCGCCAAACACCAGCGCCTCAAATCACTTCGTTCCCGGACTCCCGGAGTCGCTGGATTTGATGAAAGATCTTATCCACCCCAGGCTCCCCAGGCTCCTCTTCGCGGACGTCCCGAAAAACGGTGCGGGACCAAGAATCGGCAGTCAGCACCCGGCGACCGCAGATTAAGATAAAAACTGTGTTTCCTTTACATTAACCTCCTTCCGCTGCCTCCCTCCTCCAACTCCTACTAGTCCGTAACCTCAGCCTGGGACTTCTGAGATCCGAAGGACCCGAGGCCTGAAAAACCCGCACCGGAATCCAATTAAGATACACTGCGGCAAGTGACGAACTTCTAAGGGCGAGAGAGCGACTGCTCGTCCCAGTGCGCTTTGTTGATGTCGATGTTTGATGCCGCCGGTTTTTGGGCGATGACAAAAAAGCAAAGGGGTTGGAAAAGATACACCCAACGGCCAATGGTGACGCAAAGTTCCTGAGTACTCCGAGGCACCGGTCCCGTTGGGTTAACTTTTTGGCGTAAGTGAACCGCACAAGAACAACCAAGCATGTTACCATTCTTAACCCATCCCGTCAACCCCGATTCCCCATCATCGGGCCACGGGGAAAGAAAATGTCAATTAAGAAACATTAAATCGAATGACTTTTTGGAAAACCCCCGAAACGCTACCATATTAGTGGGTGGGTGAATGGAGTTCAAGTGAGATTGATTACAATACATTTGCTCCACTTTGCGACTCTGACGGAGGAGGTTGGTTTCGTGAATACTTAATTGAAAAATAACAATACATAATCTCACCATTACGTCATGTCGTTGAGGTTAATAATTAGAACCGAATCGTCGTACCGTCGCGACTCATTCTCGACTCCCGGAAGGATATCCTTTGGGGGATTTTTTCTTCTTTCTCTGCGAGGTCCCGCTCATTTAGCATAAGAAAGCCATCAGCTAAACCACACCGAAGCTAAAAGGGTGAATGAATCCATATTTTCTACGTTGCTGAAAGAATTTCTCCAACCCCCTTTGGGGAGGGGTAAATAATTCGTGAATCCCTTACCCTCGGGGTATTATTTTTGGGTTTCTATTTTTGGACAGTAAAAATAACACAAAAAAGTAATATTTTTGTATCCATAGGTCGACCCACAACTCCCTTTTTGGCGAGGTTATTTTCACGTACAATTGAAGAAAAAAGTCTCATCCACGGCAGGGGGGTGGATTTTAATTAATTTTTCAATAGATTCCACTCCAGCATGGGGAGAAGTTCATATACCTGAAACATGAAGATAAGCAACCTTTTATTGTAGACACGGCTAAAACCCACTGGAAAGTAATAGTCGTCGGAAATTGAGTATTTATTGTTGTTTTCTTTAATCAAACTTTTCGGGTTTTGTTTTTGATTTCGAAATTATGTGTAGCTTCCAAACAAGAAAAGGGATTTGATTGTTTTTTGGGCAACTTTCTATATCGTTTAAAATGAAATGAATTCAATCAGGAAGTCTATTCAAACACTCACCGAATACAGTGTCCACGACGCTGTTTGTCTGCATCCCAAGCAATCGCCTGAAAGCCACATTAGCAAATAGGACTGAGGTTCTAATCTAATATTGTTTCAACCAATATTGATAAAATCAACTTCCAGCTCCCCAAAACACTCACACACCCAAAAACCCGTCCCGTGTCATCAAGAAGTTCCTCGTCCCCCGCCACAAAGCGCGTCATCAGAACACCCATCCCCAGAAGTTCGGGGGTCCACTAATGGGCCGAACCGGCGCCACACCTTGCACCAAAAGCAACCTAGTAGGCTTTCCCTTTACGACGACGTTCCCAACAGCCATGCGGTAAGACGGTCCCAGGTCTTCGCTGGTTCGCGCTATAGGAAGTCATATATGCCGAGGAATTCCGTTTTCCGCTTTCTTGGGCGGCTTTCGCTCTAATGAAAGTATGTCGTGATTATTGATAATTTGAATTAATACAAATGGTGACCGACCGAACCCCGAGTCGCGGGGTCGGTGTCTTGTAGGCCTTGGGAGGGTTCCTTCCTCCCTAGCGCTCTCCCCGCCGCCATTAGGGCTGCGATTTTTCCCGCCTCATTGCCATTACCGATGCGTCTTTGGGGCGAGGAACGAGAAAGGGATACGCCTTCGGAGGAGAACTGGCACGGAATACATTCTAGCGCCGGTAGGGCTACCGGTGTTTCGGTTAGTTCTTCAACCTTTCGGCTTTAATTAAATTTCGAACCCGCTCCCATCCCCCATTCTCATACGTAAGCCCCCAAACCCTCACGTGCCGGCGTCCTATCGATAAACTGTTGCCCCAGATTATTGGGTCGAAAAACTCCATCAAATACGAACCAAAGTAGAAGGGGAATGGGGGGTGGGGGGAAGTGCTTTTCGATGCAAACGAGGACCAACGATATATCGCAATGTGTGCGCGTGTGTTTGTATGCATGTGTTTCAAGGAAATTCAAAGGACGAACGAAAGCAACGGTCTCCTTAGAAGGAGAACTGCAGAAAAGTCCTTTTTCCGTCCCGTGGCGAACACGCGGGGAAGGCCGAAATTCATTCATTTTTCATCGCTACTCGCCGGAGGCAATTTTTCAACCCACCCAGGAGAGGTGGAGGGGAGGGGGTACGGCCTGGGTCACGCAATGAATCAGAACCCTTCGCGGCAGAGTCGCTCGGAAGGCACAAGGAACACCTTTCGAGGCCGAGACTCTCTCTCTCTCTCTTTGGCACGTCACCTTCCCTCGTGGTGCTACGCACGTGGCCTATCAACTGCTCGCTGGGAAAACGGCAAGGAAAATGCGTGATTCTTTCAAGCAGCGCTATACTTTGGTGGGAAAAAAAGCAAAAAGAAAACGCACGAAACGTAAATAAAAGCGAACGCACACACACACGCTCGCGCCTTACCTCTTATCGACCTTCAGCGATCAGCATCATCATCAGCTGGTTTCTGGTGCCATGCCTTGCCCTTTCCCCCCATCCCCCTGGTCCCCGGCACCCGTTCACAACGCGGTGGAATATTGGAATTCTTATCGTGATTATACTTCCTCGTTCTTCCGTCTTGACGTTTTTATAAATTTCCAATGACGAGCGAGCGTGTTGCGTACCGGCGTCCTACGGGGTTTTCCACCGCTAAAGGAATCCCTTTTACCCGACCGGGTGGGGTGGGTGGCCTAATCAAAAACCCCTTCACAGGCAGGCGAACGATCGGTCGAATAATCGATTGGGTGGAGCTGGGGAAAACAACAGCGCGGGGTG
The DNA here is from genome assembly GCF_943734705.1 of Anopheles coustani. Classification (NCBI taxonomy): domain Eukaryota; kingdom Metazoa; phylum Arthropoda; class Insecta; order Diptera; family Culicidae; genus Anopheles; species Anopheles coustani. The sequence goes on along the minus strand of NC_071288.1, from coordinate 71,800,762 downwards.
GCTGAAAATACATCGCCTGATACATCATGCTGTGCGGAACTGTCCCTACGAGAAAGAAGAGCGAGAGCAAACGTGGGTGAGGGTGGGAGGCTCCCGATACTAGGAGGAAAATCAAATCAGGAAAGTGATTTTTCCTTCAAAAACTTCAACGAGCCCTAGGAAAATGGGGAATGAAACGGGCTTCGTTTCGTGAAAGGAGGCAGGAGCAAAAATAGAAGTAAAAAAAAGGAAAAAAAAATACAGCACAAAGAGAAAGAAGGAGAGAGTACCGAAGCTGTGTACAGCATAAATAAAAAGGCACCAGAACGAACACTTATTTATGTACCAACGCCTCACCTATGGCATACATTTTTTACCACTTGTAAAAGCTTTCGTTTTGGAGGACGTTCACCCATTCCCGATCCCGTTGCGATTTGTCGAACTCCGGGCTCCGTTCGTGTGTCTGAATGAATTGAAAATCGTTCAATTTGTTAAGTATTACATCTGCACCAGGTAGCAGGGGAGGGAATGTACAGTCTTCTTGCTTTTATGGACGCCAATCGATATCGTATCAAAGCTATTTAGTTTCCGTTCTCTATTCACAATCATGCTTGATGAAGAGTGTCCTGAGGAGAAAAGTTGAACGAGGTAGTTGGAAGGAGCGCTCGTAGCAAAAGCCTCCTGGTCCTGGTGATATGTGGGGCATTCGGTATTGTTCGACTGCGTCAAATATTCATCATATTTGAATGACAATTTCGATCAACGAGATGCAAATATCGATCGCAAATTTGGAATGAAACGACATACCCTCCATGTAGTTCCCTTGTTGATTGTCCAAATACGAGGGAATAAATTGAATATTGAGTACACATTTACAATGAACTGATGTGTGAAAAGTTTTACATTTTTACATTAACACGTTGACTGCCATGTCACGTTAGTTCTAAAAAATGTTTGATCCATAAATAAATGAAAATGCAACATAAAAACTATAGTAATATTACAAAAAGCTCCTTGGGATGCTAAGTCTTTGTTTGACCGTCGAAACCCGTTGGTTTAACAAATGTTATAAACGAATTTTAGTAAAAAAGGTTGTACTAAAAAAGTATGCTAAAACCGTTTGGCAGTCAACGTGTTAAGTTCAGTTGTGACTACAATAAAAATGTTCGACAGGTTTAGCGCGCTATAAAATAATGCACGCTCCTAAATGTTTGCAATTATACTAATACTTGGAAAAAAAATTAGTTTTCACATTCGAAAAACAGCTATGAGGGTAATACTTACATCTAAAACATTGATTTATTTGATTACTGCCAAAACAACTCAATAGTGCAAGCACTGTTTGTTCGTGTAATTGAAAAGATTCACACCGCACACTCCGGCGTGTGGCGAGGGTTCTTTGGACGCCCATTTACCTGCCCATTAGCAAAAGAATGATCGCCCATTAGTTCGCGTTACTTTTTTCCCGTCCATTGACAGTTGATCTTTATCGCCACCGACCACCGAGTGTCTACGCCGTAGTTCCCGACCGCGCTTTACATTACGCCAGGAACACGGTGTTCGCCATTCCAAAAAAAAAACAAACCCCGTCGGAGCATTTTCCATCGTTCGGATGCAGACAAATAGACTCTTTCTGATATTTATAGCCGCTCGGTACGGAGGGCTCCCGGAGTACTAACCTCCAATGCGCGAAGTACCGAAGGGGCTTGGAAGCAAAAGGGGTAGTAATTATATTTTAATTTCAAAGCATGCAGCCGTAAAACTGTCACTTTCGGTGATATTTTATATCAATTGCCCGCCATAAATCGCTTCCATAAACGGGAGCTCTGGCAAATGGTGGTGGTTGCTAGTCGCGTCGCCGTTCCGCACTATCCGAGGGAGGAGGATGTAGCATCTTCAAACGAGCAGGATTACTCTCCAACGGTGCCACCGTGGGGACCGGGGTCTTCCCATTTCTTCACCGCCGTACAGATGTTTCCGGTTTCCGGCGCTCGGCGACTGCACCGACGTCCCGCTGTGGTCAAGTGAATCATTAATTACACTGTTCCTGCCATTGCGCGAGACACCTCGGTTTCCACACGTGGCGTGGCGGTGGTCCTTGGGGGCACCTGTCGAAGCTACGAAGATCACAAATCTAACAGCATTGGAATCACCACGGTTGCGAGTCGAGAGGTGAAGTGGTAAAGTTCAAGGGGCAACGTAACAATTAAATCCTAATTTCAACCCACGCCCAAACCACTAAAGTCTGTCTAGAACCAGACGCGCTGGGAACCGACGGTATGGTCTTAAAGTCTCCCCTCCCACACAAGGTTCCACACTCTGGCACACAAATCACCTGCATCTACCCGGCAGACATCGAACAAGAAAATCGCTTTTCAACACCTTCCTTCCGTCGCTCGTTAGAAGTTCTCTCCTCCTCGTTGGTCCGTAAGTCATCCGGCGCTCAGAAGATTAGAGCACAACCAGCCCCTCGGAGCTCGGAATTATACGACCGGCAGCCAACTTATGCGCTAGATTCAGTGACGATTGCTGTTAAACGTTTCTTGTCCGCCTTAAACGACTCCACGCGCCATTTCAACTTCCAACATCCAAAGTTGGATGTACCCCACAAATCCGCCCACCAATCGTCGGCCGTTACTTCGGCCTCCCACTCCCAACCCCCCCACGCTGAACAGGAAAAAGTGTGTGTTCTAACACTTCCCTCCGCCTCCTCCAAACTCAAACACAGTTGGTCCACAGACCCTCTAAGCCCGAAAATAGAACATTAATAATCGTTTCTTTAATTGTGCACATTATCTTTCGGCTGAGATCTTTCGAGGCGAGGGAGCACGCGGGCGGTGATGCACGCCGACGACGCCTGGTCGAGTTCCCTAAAACTTCTTCGACCCATCGGCGCCGATGCTTCCAAGTGCTGTTAAGTGCCCGCAAATGGTCGCACAACTCACCCGAACGCCGACGTTCGGACGGACGGTGGCGGTTTGCTTTAAAGACGATGTTTTTCGATGGTTGTGCCACCTACAGCGCATCGCGTTCGAGATGAATATTAAGTAGCCGCCAGCCTAGCTCTAGCGGGCGGGTGCTGAAGACATTTGAATATCATCGTCGGGTGGCACCACACGGCGTGAGGGCGACAACTCCGGGCCGCCTCCTTCAGAACGCCTTCGATAGGAATCGCCGAAAGTAATGTCGGTGTTTGGCAACCGTCGTCTAGCCGGGGTGTTTTGTAGCTTTTTCCCCCTCCCGCTCCTCCTTTCTTCCGGGTCAAAGTTTTGTCAGCCATCAAATAGATTTGCCCGATATGGGGGGGCAGCTTATTAAGGGCGAATTAAAATATCGGACCGCCCCGGAGCGCCACCGAAAGTTTGCAGATTTTATCGCTTGGTGCTTGCTCTAAGGAACTGAATTCGTTCGTACTAAGCTGGCAGTGGATGATAAATCAATCGTTATATTTAGTTCAACCAGATTAAAACAAAGAACAAGTCTGTGTACTCAACATAAGCATCAGTATTTTCATTATTCCTTTCATAAAAGCGCTATAAACACTAAGTGTCACTTTGCCATAAAATACTACATGCGCCAAAATGTATGCAATAGTACCAAATTCTTTTGAGTGTGATTTATTTTCGGGCTAAAACGCAAACCAAGTTTGTGGCAGAAGACCATTTTTATGAGCATTTCAATTACAAAATCTGACTTTATTGGTCTGATTCTGTTTCGGACTCTTTACCATCGCTGTCGAAACTCTGTAACTCTGCCGGAAAAAATAGAAAAAAGTCTTTAAGTAAACACCGCGTTGGAGTTCCGAAGCAAATACTAGAATCAAGATCCTCTTCCGCGGAAGCATCGGGAATCATTGCAAACGACATTCCTTTGGATTCTTGAAAAGCATCGCCGACTGAAGGTTTGATAAAACGCACATACAATCGGGTGGAAGTGGGCAACTATTGGCAACGTGCCAAAAGCGCAATAAAAGATTGCGCACTTGCATCGCAATGTGCAGATTGAAGCGAACGGTAGTTACATTAGACGAGACGGTACGGTCTTCCACACCCCATGCCGTCGTGAGGTTTACGGGAAAGTTTAAGAACGACAGCAGATGGGGAAAAGGACATCAAATGCGATCGGAATCCCGCCGAACGGTAACGATTGAATTGTTTGTATTGTTTCGTTCGTTCCTTTTTACATTTGCGAAGAACTATTGCGCATTCCCCGATCGGTTGTGTTCGTTTGTTTTGCCACATCAAAGGGCTCTCCGCAGCGGGAGACGGAATCCCGAATCTCGTCCATCTAGATAAATACGTAATTTTCTTTCCGGCTGCAAATATGAGTCCTTCCATCGGTCGCTTTCTCGAAACCTGTCTCGAACCCTTCTTTTCCTTTTTTTTTTGGTCGCGTCCCCGAAAATATGGGAACCCATCTATCGTTGGATCTGCCTCAGCTACGGCATTCGCAGGATAAAAACTTAACCTGAAAATTCGGCGTCCTTCATCCTCCATCCTCCGCGGGACAATCGCAATCGAGCGAATAGTTGCACGGCGCTGTCGCGCACGGCTGCAATCCGTCCAAGCGTACAATGCGTGACACGTGCCGGAGACATTAATAATCTTCCCAAACGAGCGCGCGCGCGGGGGAAAATCGGGGCAAAATGAAAGGAGCATTGGAAAAAATAACCAGCGCTTTGGCGCCTGGCCGTGTATTTGCCCGTCTGTCGGTTCCATTGACGTCCAACACAACAACAACTCGTTGACAACTGTGTCGCCAAATTTCTGCTAAATCAACTTCTCTCTCTATCTCGCAAACAAAACAACAACAAAGCAGGAAAAGAAGTACAAAGAAGTACATGGAAAACGTGGCCGGCATGGGTCGAAAGAAAAGCACACCCCTTCCGTCAACCCCTGGCGGCCCGCCGGGAAACTCGCACGGATGAGTCAATATTGATCCTGTAGTTTAAACGCGCCATAATGGGCTTTTCGCGCGCGTGCGAGGGCAAAAAACAAACTCGGTGTGAAAATCGTGTGACAAAACGATACTGAGGGAAAATTGTGGACACATAACAGAAAAAAAACACACACACTGGAGGGAAACAAAGTGGTGGTTTTCTTCTATAGTTCCGGTTGCCTTTCATCCGTGGCATTTTTTGATAGATTGAAGCATCAAAACCGACCGTGGGTGGGGAGGATTGTTTGGATTGAAAAAACGTCGTTATTGTCGACGCGGCGAAAAAGCGGTGATTTTTCCTTTCATTTCACCTACAGCACGAACCGGGTGTCAACTGCACACATGTGGCCCGCGATTCGAAGCTCCAATTTTACAAAATAATATCTTCAATAACTCCGGAGATGTGCGCCTCACAAATCCCTGCTGTTTTTACCCTTTGTAATGGAACGTGTTTCCATCCGGATTGGTCCTCATCACTAAAATTGTTTCTCCAACCATTGAACCGACCCTCAAAATCTACCCTCTGCCGGTTTGACGTCGAAAGCATCGGAGATTGATATTTATGTTAATTGATTTTTGTCACCTCTCGCCAACCAACCATTTTGTCGATGAAGGAATTGGGCAATAATGCCTCGGTGCTACTGTTCTAAAACCCCTGGGGCATCAGCTGCAACACCTCTAGGTCCGCCTGGACCGACTCCAATTATCCAAAATCAACATCATCAAAAGTTTGGTCCGGTATTTTGGAGGCTGAACGCGGAAAGGGATTCGAACGCTAAACAAAGCTCACGTTAGAACTTACAACCCCGTGCCTAATTATAGCTTTTTCACCTTCGCTAGCCAGGATATAGCCAAAAAAAGTACCAACACATTCTAATTATTTTCCCCGTTTTCCTTTTTTTCCCCCCACCCTCTAATTACAGCAATTAACAACAAAGGATCACCGATCGACTACAAAACCGGCTCGGCCTGCTCGACGCCGACGAAGGACACGCTGAAGAGCTACGATCGCAACTGCATGGGACCGGTACTGCCGCCCCGCAGCACCATGTGCGGCCCGCCGTCGCACCACTACTCGGCGCCGCTCAACTTCCGCAAGGGCTTCACCTTCACCAAATGTACATGGAAGTGTACGGCTATCCTAGTGATACTATTAAGTGTTATACTCGTTATAACATTATTATTAACAGGTAATTGCACGCCCTTACCCGGGCTAAATAAGCTAATTATGGAGGGAATTCCCGGAAGAGAGTGGACCTTTCGTCCTTCGTTTTTTTTTTTTTGGGGGGGGGGGGGGACTTTATGTTCATTGATGTCACCACCACGTCCCTTTTAATTCGGTTCACTTCGGGGAAGCGTTGCCAAAATTGGATCGCTGCTCACGTGGTTTGGTGTCTAACTCCTTTTTTTGTTCAATTGTTTCCCTACAACGTTACGAGATGGTAACAAGGATTCCAGGGGTGAAACAACCAAAACTCTTCTGAAACATCCGCGTCCCTGTGTCGACGTAGGACCCCCAGAACTCCCCTCTTAATGCGTCGGTCTGATGTGTCCTAACACTCATCTTATGGCGGTTATGGGCAGCGGACAAGTACGACAAAATGTTTCACCATTTGTTACCCTCCTCCTCCGTACAACGAGGTACGAGGGGAAGCCGGATGAGGACGCGGTCAGCTGGACGACTTTGATGAAGGGAAAAATAACCAAAACAACACCGTGTCCGACAACGGTCCGTAAAAACCCACACGGGCGCGGCTGTTGGCGGCCGCTGTTGCCAAAAAATCATTCCCGACCGAGGGTGGACACGGAGTGGACATTGTAAAAGCTTTATCCACCATGTTGCTGATGCCCACTGTGGGGCTAATTTTAGTCTACACGGGTACAAGCATGTATGTGTGTTTGTGTTTTGAGTAATTGGAACTGGTAACCCCCTGGCCGCAGTTTTTTTTTTTTGGTAATGGTCGTCGAAAAACGAGGTTAGAAAATACCCATCCACTTCAAAGCACAAGGCAAACACACACGCACACCCTCGCGAAAAAACAAAAAAACGGGTTGGAAATCCTATATCGTATCATTAGAAAACGCCCTCTCCTTCCACGCTCGCCATGAATTGGTAGTTAAACTTGCGAGGGCCGGGATTTTTGGGTATCCGGACACAGGACTTTTAATCACTTAATTTCCAGTTCGGGTACTTGTCATCAGATCAGTCGACCAAACATGGCGTCCGTACATGCGGAAGGTGGAAAGAACGCCGGAAACAATTTGGGAACGTGGAAAGGGATTCATATTACAGCTGACCATTTAGTTGTCGGATGCAACCTTCCCCAGCTGGCTACCGGACACAAAGGGATGTTCTATTGATTTCGTTTTCCCTCCCCGTCGTCTCCGCTGTCCTTTAACGTCCCGAGGGCGGCTAATGAACATGATTTACTAACCTTGACACGGGATAGAATTACATCCGCATCAGGTCCTCGTCTCTTGTGTCATCTTTTGCTTTTTTGTCCGTTCTTCCAATGTCCAACGAATGGTTTCAGATTGGTCAGAAGTATTATTTACATCATCCTATTGACATTCCCTTCTACATCTACAAGAGAACTCCCTTTCTTCTTGACCGTTCGGTTTTGCATCCGTTTTCGATTCCGATTTCGGTCGGTGCGTGACGCACGAACTCGGCGACTATTTTGGGTGGCTTTCGGCCGTCCTTTTTCCTCCCCCCTCCTTGTCGTTAATTGTGTCAGCTGGACTGCGGAATGATGATTAATTCCAGTGGCAAATGGTGTAGGGAGACGGTTCTCACGCTCCCCGGAGAAAAGGGATCTTTTTTCACCGAGAACTACAAGACGACGGTGCGTGTCGTCTTCCTTTTCGCGTCGGGTTCGGGGCGCGATCGATAATGATGGCTATTTGATCCTTTTAAACCCATCTTCAGAAGTGACCCTCTTTTATTCTGGGTCTTTTTGGGGAAAAAGAGATCCTTTAAATCGTCAATACAACACAGAATTAATCTATCTCCCTCTCTCTCTCATCTCTCTACGGGGACACCTTCAAAATTTGAACACGGTTCTAATGCTTCCACAAAAACTACTTTCCTCTCGTTGCAGCATCTAACGTTTTAAGTATATCATATCCAACCACCAACCCGTGTACAGTTCTAGTCGACGAGAAGGCAGAGATCTCTGCAGCCAAAAGCACGATAGCGGACGCGAACCGGGCCGGCATACCGGGTGGTGGTGGCGATGGGCTCGGTCTCGATCCCTCGTCCGCCCTGTCGCCGGTCGCTTCCGGTCGGCTGAAACCGACCACCGTGGACGACTCGCAGGCGGCACCTTCGTCTTCATCGGCCGGCGGTGCGGCTTCGTCGGGAACATCGGGACTTTCGTCGGCGTCTGCCGCCTCGACGGCGAAGGCGTCACCCGGAGCATCCGGCGCAGGCACAGGTACAGTAGAGAGCGCGGGCGGACGCACGGTTGACGCACACTTACGTTCGCCAGAGTTGTTGCACGTAGCTGTTGTTGGTAGCACTCTAACCGTAGTTGGGCAAGGGCACGGTAGGGGTGGGATGGTGGTAGCGGGTGGTAGTGTAGTGCATGGTAAACGACGCGCACGTCGGGAGGCCTCCGGAACTGACACCGGTGGTCGTGCGGATGACCGCACGTACGATGAAAGCGCTGATGATAACGGTTTGTTGCATGAAGATGACGATGATGGTCCGGTGGTGGTTGATGCGGTGTCCCAGCGTAGTCCATCGTTGGCCGCCATCGGTGACGAACGTGGTGAGGGTGTTCCTTCGACTCCACAACCTTCCGATTATGAACATCAGCGAGAAACTGTTGACAGTGTGGAGGATAACGATGGTCAGCCAGCTGGAAGAAGGCGGCCTGCGAGTCCACTTCCTTCAGAACGCGCAACACCGAATGACGCAGCGTTCGCTGAGGCCGTGGTGCGAGATGGGGTTGGTATTTTTATCACTAATGATAATGGCCTACGGTTCCGGGAAGAAAGTTCTTCCCCCCTGCCAGGGTCGTTCGAAGATGTGCCGCAATCGACAACGGTCTCGGAGAAGGAAGACATCAACGGTGAGGATGAGAAATGGGCCCACGATGACCCGTCAGTTCACGAGCCGGAATACATCGTGCACATCCCGCACGACCAGCCCGAGGTCGCGCTGGTAAGCCTAGAGGATGGACTACCGCTACAGCCGGGTGGGGAACGTGACAAACACTACTACAAAACCGTCGAACAGGTACCGGAGGTGCGCGAGGTGACTCCACCGCCGGTGGAAGTGGTAAGAATCCACACGCTTCCACCTCCGCACGTCGCGCAATCGGCTCCCGCCGTCCCCGTCTATCTGATCCGCGAGGTAAACGGCACGTCATCGTCACCCAACCACGACTCCGAGGGTGAACCTGCCGACGAGGACATCCCAGAGCTTCCCCGACTGCTGGTGAACATTTCCATCGCGTCCGATCATGGGTCTGGGACGGTGCAGCATTCCGTGTACGTGCTGCAGGTGTCCATCCCGACGCCCCCCGAGTACATACCGAAGCCGGCCAACTTCGAGCAGTGCCCACCGGAACCACCGCCAGCTCCGCCCTGTCCCATTAAGTGTCCGACCGATTCGCAGTTCGCGCGCTATCGCATCGTCGACATTCACGACGACGACGAGCCGGGAAGTGAAGATACGGACGAGTCCTTGGTGGCACCCGAGTCGGAAAGCTCGACCGAGTTCGCGGCAATGCCGGTGGTCGCCCGCGTTGGTGGTGGTATGACGCAGGAATTCACCACCGAACGGCGGGAGTTGGCCGCAGACCCACAGGAACCCACGTCCTCCCCCGTGGGTGCATTGCAATGTCCTGAGGTAGCGCAGCCGGCACCCATTCTCATCCTGGAAGGTGAGAGAGCAAGTCGCCCCGTTTCATCCCCCTGCCATACCCGTGTACATAAATACCTACGGCGAAAGGCCCTCCCCCAAAAACACCATCATCAACATCGATCGATTCTGAAAGCGAAGCCGGAACGGGAAAAGAGCGGACTCCTGAACTCCAGAACTCCAGAATGAATGAACGAACGAACGAATAGCCACAAGCCACAAAGTTCTCCCTCCTTCACACAGGAGTAGCGCAACCGAACGAAGCGACTGCCATCGTTGCCAGCTAACCTCAAAAACGTACCTGCTTTAAATTCAGCGCGTTCCATACTAATCCAACGTACACTACTAGGCTTCTGCACTAGGTTTTTGTGCACCTTCCCGCCATTGCTGTACATTTGCTTCTTGCTTGATTTTGCCGCCTAACGTTCTGCTTCTTCATTTACTGTGTGTGTGTGTGTGTGAGATAGAATGGTTACGAAAGTCGGGCTAGAGTTGACCGGGTGTGCTGGAAACTAATTAATATGCACCCGGTGTAGTCATGTGTGGAGTTACTTTTTGGCTTCTTTGTGAGGGCTGTCCTTTGTATGTGTGTATATGTGTGTTTAGTATTCAGTAGTAGAAGAACGGGGCAGCAAATAATAAAAGAAGAGGATAAAAATCCCCAGTTCTAGTAGAAGGTCCAGTAGCGTGTAGACGTAACCACACACTTTGCACATATGGAGTCATTCGGCAAATGAGCAAAATCTCTTGTACAACACCACATACATTGTACTAACTTTTTCGCTTCTCTTTCTTTTTCCCCCCTTCTATCTCTCCCTACATCTCTGTATGTCTGTTCTCTTGTTTTTCTATTTTTCCCTCTAACACATAAAATCGTTACGCTAACCAAATCCGCTCTGTACGTGTGTTTGTGTTTCTGTGTTCTGTTGGCGCGGTTTTCCTTGTTTTTCTGTTTTTTTTTTGTGTGAACGAAACCACGGTACAATCCCCGGGATTTGCCGGGCTGTTGCCAACCAACTCGAACATTGATCTGAAAAACATAAAAAAACAACCCAAACCACCCCCACCCCGATCACAACTTACACAACAGGTGCGCGCACATTCCCGGCCCGAAGTTTCCCACCGGACGGTACCACCTTCTCCCAGATCACGCTCGGCCAGCGGCTGTCGAAGGAGATACCGCCGTACAGCTACTGGAACATGCAGTTCTACCAGTCGGAGCCGGCGTACGTCAAGTTCGATTACAGCATCCCCCGGGGCGCCTCGATAGGTGTTTACGCGCGCCGCAACGCCCTCCCGACGCACACCCAGTACCACTTCAAGGAGGTCCTGAGCGGATTCAATGCGCGCCAGACACGTGCCACTCACGTAAGTGTACTCAGCTGAGCTCAGCCCGAGCGTCATCATCAAATGGTTGTCGCCCTCCTCTATTCTCGGCCCAAAGGAAAAAAAGGGAAAACAAATTCACGCCACCAGCGACGCTGCGTTCCTCCCCCAAAGGGATTTTTCCCCCTTCCTTTTTTTTGGGTAGGTTCCTCCCAATCCCGTAGAAACCTCTTTTACGATCCATCAAGATCAGGGAACTGATTAATTAGAACGATAGCTGGAAGCGAGAGCACCGGTGTATCGCGGAAATCGACCCGATTTTCTCAATCTTCTCCTCCCCCTTCCCAGTCACGTCCCTTTGAACTCGGACGCTTTTCCAACGCTTCCGTAATTGAATACCATTCTGGACCACTCCTTCGGTGGCAATTGTCCCCCGAAGGCACGCTAGTCCACTTTAGTTTTACCTAGGGCGCATTGAAGAGAGTTGCGTGTTCGTATCGCGTTCGTATCCCTTTTGCTATCCCCTTCCTAGGAGCCTCATTTGTTGACCGATTTATATTTCTCTCTCTAACGAGAACCAACGCGTTGGAGCGGGGCAAAACGAACGTTTGGTAGCGAGCACTTGCGTGTTGTACGATGGCGGCGATAATGAAAAGTTAACTAAACAATATAAATGTCCGCAACCGTATGTGTGTGCGTGTGCCTGTTGTGGAGTGGATGGAGTTGTCCCCCTCGGTGAAAGCGTCCTGGCGCATGTGATTCCGCTGTACGATATCGCTGGACAAGGTCACTGGACAAATATTGACACAGTGACCAGAGGAGGGGGGGAGTGTGGAACCAACTAAGTGGCTCCAAAAGAGAGTTGACAGGAAGCATAAGGTCATGTTAGATTTTTGTGTTATATATGTTTGATATGGCCTGCCGATGGGCAGATTAGAATCGACGGGGAGTTTGCGTGGCGTGAAGTTTCGGTTTATTACCCCATTCCTAAATCACTTTCATTTCGAGGGACCGTAACGAAATGTAATCGGATTGTTTGAATAACTTATTAACCGTGGAAATATATCGCCTCTTACCTCCACAGCCTTCGATGCGTCGCGAAGTGACGCGCTACATGGAACCGGGCCACTGGTTCCTGTCGATCTACAACGACGACGGTGACGCACAGGAGATCGGTTTCTACGCCCTGGTCGCCGAGGATATGACCCAGAACTGCCCGAACGGCTGCTCCGGCAATGGTCAGTGCCTGTTGGGACACTGCCAGTGCAATCCCGGCTTCGGTGGAGACGACTGCAGTGAGAGTAAGTACTTTTTGAAAACGTTTTTTTGCGATGAAGAACGCGACGTCTCTAACCACTTTTCTTGTGTGCTTTTAGGTGTCTGCCCAGTGCTGTGCTCGCAGCGTGGGGAATACATCAACGGCGAGTGTCAGTGCAATCCGGGCTGGAAGGGCAAGGAGTGCTCGCTGCGCCACGACGAGTGCGAAGTCCCGGACTGCCACGGTCACGGGCACTGCGTCAGCGGAAAGTGTGCGTGCGTACGAGGCTACAAGGGCAAATACTGCGAAGAAGGTAGCATATTCGTACCAACGTCGTTTCGTTTCCCTCAGGAGTCTCCCAAGGGCGAGCGTTATCCCGAAGTGGATCGTTTTCAACACTCTTTCACGCACCACCTCTTCTTCTCTAGAGCAACTCTTAAACGAAACTAACAAAAACACACCAACATCTCACCGCCAGCCATCTCACACACATTAAAATGCCACCCGTAGAGAACATTCGCTCAGTAGTAGAGTATATACAGTATATACCCACAACCGTAGTGTTACCCCCCCGAAACCAAACCACCCGTAGTATTACGAAGAAACGCATCGGCCTCACAATCTCTAACCCACTCTAACAATAATACTGTGCCTTGCAACAGAGGATACGAACGAACGACCTTAGAGACCAGAAGATCAGAATTTATTTTGGGAAGCAAGAAACGTAGTGATTTACCTCACGATTTACCAATCTTCGATTCACTTCCAGTGGACTGTCCGCATCCGACCTGCACGGGCCATGGTTACTGCGCCGAAGGTACCTGCATCTGCAAGAAGGGCTGGAAGGGACCGGACTGTGCGGCGATGGACCAGGATGCGTTGCAGTGCCTGCCGGACTGCTCCGGTCACGGTACGTTCGATCTGGACACGCAGACGTGCACCTGCGAGCCGAAGTGGAGCGGTGAGGACTGCTCGAAGGAGCTGTGCGATCTGAACTGCGGCCAGCACGGACGGTGCGTCGGCGAGACGTGCAGCTGTGAGGCGGGCTGGGGTGGCGAGTACTGCAACAACAAGCTGTGCGATCCACGCTGCAACGAGCATGGCCAGTGCAAGAACGGAACCTGCCTGTGTGTGACCGGATGGAATGGAAAGCATTGTACCCTGGAGGGTTGTCCTAGCGGGTAACTGGATTGGCGACCTCTTGGTGAACCTAATGAGCTTTGATATTAACGAATTTTCCTATTTTTGTCTGTTTTAGTTGCTCCCAACACGGCCAGTGTCACGTGAGCGGTGAGATGATGTGGGAATGCCGCTGCTACGAGGGCTGGGACGGTGTGGACTGTTCGGTACCGCTCGAGCAAAACTGTGGCGACAACAAGGACAACGATCGTGGTACGTAACGCCACCAGCTTTACGCCGAAAGGAAGAGAACCTCCCTTGGCTAACCCTTAAAATCCGATTTTCTTCCCTCCAAGATGGTCTCGTCGACTGCGAAGATCCGGAATGCTGCGGCAGCCACTCGTGCAAGACGAGCCAGCTGTGCGTGTCGGCCCCGAAACCGATCGACGTGCTACTACGCAAGCAACCGCCCGCCATTACGGCGTCCTTCTTCGAGCGCATGAAGTTCCTGATCGACGAGGGCAGCCTGCAGAACTACGCCAAGCTGGAAACGTTCAACGAAAGGTAGGCGTCTGCGATTTTCCGGCGTTCTTCACGCTCTTCACCAACTCGCAAAACCCACGCATCCTTCCACGCAATTGCACCCGTGGTTGTGTGTGTATGTGATGGGTTGGGTTTAACTGTTTTATGGTTTCACTTTGTTTTTTATTTTATTTTAATTCGTGCATTTAATGTTTCTGCCGTGCGACGGGTTGCGTTGTAAATTAAACCAACGAGCAAAAGAATTGATGAGCTGATTGGCGAGCAGTTGTGGGAGTTTGTTCTTGTTTTTCGATCGGAAGTAATTCCTGTTTGTTTCTGCTTTCAATTCATGGTTTACATCGTTTGGTTTTAAATTGAACTTTGTAAATATTTATCCAACATCGATTACGTGCTAATTGTCGACTTTGGTATGATTTCATGTGTTGTTTTTCTGTGTTCTCTTCCCTGAAAAGAGAATAAATATTTTATTGATTCTATGATCGGCTGATATATTTGTATGGTTTTACATTTGTGATATTCCGGGGGAACTATTTGTTCCTCATTGGGGTTTGTGTTTATTTTTTGTTACGTATCTCACTCAACTGCCGTCGTGAATCAATGCCCGCCGATGGTTTTACGTTTTACTTTTTTTTTTCTTTTTGTTCAACCATTCCGATTTGCTATCCTTCGGACAGCTAGAGCACCCTCGTTTTCCGGTCCGGTGGTCTTCTGTTTGATTTGTTGCTCAACCGCAGCGGCAGTCATGCGAACCTCTGGGCAAATTGGCAAATTGCATCAGCAATTTTAATATGTTGCTGGGCGACCACGGAAACGGTGCCGGGAAACGAGAGTGCCTCCGGTTGGGTGGGCCCGGGGAATCACGAAAAACCCACGGGCCCCGCTAATGATTGCGCCCGACTTTCGCCGCAGAAAACGAATGCAAATAACCATCAAATAAATATATATACATATATTTCGTTATTATATATAATTACTAAATAAATATATTATGTTGTGCCCCCGTCTATTTATACATCCTCCCGCTAATTGCCATTTGTTTTAATTTTCAATGTTCCGCATCAACCAAACAAACAGAACCAAAGTCTTTTAAAGATGAGCAGGAAAAAAAAACTACAAAAGCTAAAATAAAACCAAACACAAATGGGCAAAAAAACACAAGCTTGCCATTTCCCTCCCGCCAGGCAAATATGCAAAACGTAGAAAAGAGAGGTGATTTATTTTGCGACAGAAAAAAAAAAATGATGATAAACCGTAAAATCGCGATAATACACCCGCACCCGAAACCCGGATTGCGTCCTGCGAAATTGCAAACTGAGTGTGAGAACCGAACGAAACCCTCCATCATGCAATGGAAGTGAGAGAGAGAGACTTACATAAAAACGCATAAAAACATTCACCGGAAGAAGACATAAATTAAACCCATTAAAGGCATCGCAAACATTTGCCGCAGTGCAAATAGAAAGTGGATACACTGTGTCCTTGCAGTGTTTCGGTCGCTTCGGTTTTGCGACAAATATGTTTCTTTTTTGCGTTTCGGTTACCAAAATCATCTCATGATGACATTGGCCCTTTGGGAAACAAGGAGATGGAAAGCCACTTCCGGCTTGGTGAAAATGGAAAAAGTCTGCTTTGAAAAGGAAAGTCTTCCTTTCGCCGCGAGGCTTGGGTGTGTAGAATTTATAATGGGTGCCATAATTGTGTGCAGTATTGTGTGATTTGTTGGAAACAATACCGAACCGGGTATCAATTGTACGTGCCATTAGCGAAGAACACTTAACCACCCCCTTGCCCAACCACCACCTCCCGGCAACGTGGGAAAACCCACGCGGTTGGAAAATGGAATGGGTATGTGTGTGTGTTGTGGGAAGTTTCCATTATGTATCGCAAATTAATACATTAAATATTAATCATCATCGAAACCTGAGCTCGATGGAAATTTGCGTTTCGCGTGGGGAAGGTAGGAGGGGTGGGGCGGATGCAGGAAAAAAGTTCATCCAACTGTAGCGCGTCGGGGAACACACACACACCCCCGCGGGGCGTGTTTGTCATTTTCCCAGCAGGTGGAAAATGGTGGTCTCTCTCGCATTGAAATCGACTATATCGAGTTTTTTTTTATCCGTTTCCCCCTCGGAATGGATGGAGGATGGTGCCACATTCTGTGTGTGGGCTCATCGACACCCGACCCGAAGCCTCGCCCGAGCCCCTGCTCTCGCTGGCTGCAGGAATGCCGTGAAAAATTAATTCATACTCAATCGCTCGATGATGATTATAACACCAGCACTTAATGCGATAATATTTTAATTATTACCAACCGGGAGAGAGTCAGATAGTTGGCTTTAAACCAAAGCCAACTCCGGAGCCGTCGGTGCGGGACTCCGTAATTGGTTTGTGCGTGCGGATTTTATGGAAATTAACATCCATCGAGCGAGCGTTGTGCCTTCGTCCTTTTGATGCGGCCAACCGTTATGAACCGAGAACAATGTTGCTAAACAACAAACTATTGAAGCTTTTTACACGTTAATGTGGAGCGTTCGATTTAAAGTAACAATTCGTTAATACGTAGCTAGGCCTAAGCGAAACAAGGTTTGAATCAAACAAACTTTAAAAGGTACAAAGCGAGAAACATGAATTTTCCCTTCACATTGAAAAGCGGTACATTAGAACGACCACCCTTTTTTCCGTATTCGAAAGTCGTAAACTCCCAAACTTCACCCAAAAAAGCTACTAATAACAAGATTTTCCCACTCGTTGAGAGATTTTTCTAACCACGTTTTCAATTTTTGCTTTTCTCCTTCCATTTCTCTCTCTCTCTTGCTCTCGCTTTCAATCTCGGCTAACTGTTAATACTAACCACTACTAAACTACTACTACAACTTCTACTACTACTTCCACCACTACTACTACTACTACTATCACCATCACTACCACCTTCGTGAATGTGCAGCATTTTTTGGAACCATTTTAATGCAAGGTAAGACCCCGAAACAAACAAACAAAACAAGCAAAACAAACAAAGGCTATCCCATTGCCGATTGGTAAACGAAAAAAAAACAAAAAATAGAGAAAACAAGCCAACAAACTACCGGGGGTCGTAAGCAAACGCGAGGAAAGTAAAGTCCAGACATAGTGTTGCTAACCTAACAGTACTAACATAAGTAAAACGCTAGGTGTTCGGTTCCGGTTCCACTTGTGCCGGTGACAGTCAAACGTGTAAGGACATCAAGTAACGTAAAAGAAACTGTTGCGGAATAGTTCCCTCATCCTCAACCCCCAAACAATAAACCTCTCATCCGCTGCTTTCCCTTTTCCCGCTCCAAATAGAAAAATAGAATTCCAAACACCAAAGAAAAAATAACAAATGGTGTAACAATTCATCCCGTGTTTCCTAAACCTGGTCATAAAAAAACTCATAACCCCAATCCGCCACTTATTCCTACTCCATCACCACAACTCACCCATCTCTGTAAGCCATCATCCATTTGTAAATCCCCAACTTCCCAAACTCCCTTTTAAAACAAAACACAAAAAAATCCCTTTCCCATCAAAGCCCACTTTTTAATCTTTAGTTTTGTGTACCGTGATACCAATTTATGTTCGCTAATTGTTTCTACTCTTTCTTGCGCTGAACTTGTTTTGTTTTTGTAGCGTGTGTTGCGCCTTCTGCGGCGTTCACTTATGTTGTTTAATTAGAAGAACAAAGTTCAACATATTTTATTTTATTTCTTTTTTAGTTGTTATCTTAATTGTAAAGATGATTGTATGATGAGCGTCCGTGAGTTTGTGTGTGTGCTTGTACAAATTGCGTGTTTGTGTATAAATTTTTCAAACGTTTTTACATGTATTATATGCTACTAGAGCAAAATTGTTTATTTGTATGTTCTGATGTGTGTACCTGATTGTGATGCCAAAATTCTTTCTTTGGCACTTTGTATGTGAGAGAGAATGTGTATGTGTGTGTGTCTTTTTTTTTTGTCAGGATCTTGCGTACGTACGCAAGTGACGTAACTGGTAATTAAATTTTTCAATGAAAGAAAAATGGCACCCTGTCAAAATGGTGACAAGCTCAACCGAATGCCAGCAATGCCTGCCAGACCACACCGTCCTACATCGTCCGGCGTCGGTTCCGGGCCTACCGCTGTTGGTGGGAGGGTGGTGACTTAACAAGATATCGGCCCATCGATAACCGACCCCTGACCTATTTAACGAAACAAAAACGGGCAAAATGGCAGCTGACGTTCGCAGTCAAGTTGTGAACAAAAAACGAAATGCAATGTTCCATCCTCGGAAAAAATCAACTTCAGAAGGAGGTGATCGTTTGGAGGAGGTTGGAGAACCACCCACCTACCCACCCCCTGTTGGGGTGCGTGTAACCCAATTTGTTATGTGCCACCGGGAGATACGACGGTGCACGTGTGCGTGAATAAAATATAACCAAATCAGTCCTGCCGGTGCCGCCGCAGGTCCTACCGCTGCTGTCCGTTAGTCATGTGGAAATTTTTAATGGCCTGTTGGGTCTGCTCACCGTGCGGTCACGGCATGCCAACCGGACGCCCATGGACGGCACAGGGTTGAGTTTATAACCAAAAATTTATCACCAACCCCGTGGGCCTTTCAACCCGATCTCATCCATTCGTTTCCCACCGCAAACCCCGTTTGTTTTCCCGGGAAAACTAGGCCCAGCATGGGGGCTTTCGGGTTTTTCCTCCCCGGCGTGAGAGGTCACGCAATTTTTCACGCAATCCTTTTTGCAACCAGTCCATTATGGCTGCGACAATCATGTGGTGCAGGCTGGTGCAACACTGGCTCGGGATGCACTTCCACTTGTGGCCCACTAACCGACCGGGAATGCGTGAGAGAATGCCAACAAAGTCACGTTGTTCGCACTGTCACAAGGTCCGATGAAGCTGAGGTACCACGTGGGTAGAATGTTCATTGAAAAATTTAATACCATTACCCTAGGAAGCGTTACACCGGGAGTTTATGCAACTACATTTTTCGATACTTTTAGTTATTTATTTTGTTTCATTATATTGTGGGTTCAAATAATAGATTTTTTTATTTTAAGGAGGTCTATCTCATCCCCCAGATTCTACTCTGGGAGTGTTTGTTAGCATTTTAAATTCTTGGTTTTGCATGTTACTTTGCTTCAATCGACTCTTAATAGAGAGTTGTATTTAATTATCAACTCATTTTTAATTTTACTTTTTCAAATATCCAAAAACCGAAAACAAATACCAAAAAAACCGATCCACCTTCCCCCAAAACGTCCTACCGTTTCCGACTGTTTGTCCTTTGTGAAACTCTATATATATAAAAGTAGCCATATCGTACTGTCAAACCGGAATGATCGGTTTATGGAGCGCGATCGACTTCGCGACTCTGGTTCAGAATATCCTCGCGGTTGCAATCGAAACTGGCAACCCTTCTGTAGTGTGGAAATGGGACTCGCACGAGTACCTCGGATGAAGGTTTTGAACTAATAGAATGTTTTTCTCCTCCCCACCCCTCCCCGCAGCCGATCGGCGGTCATCCGTGGCCGTGTGGTGACCTCGCTCAACATGGGACTGGTTGGGGTGCGCGTGAGCACCTCGACGCCGCTGGAAGGATTTACGCTGACCCGAGACGACGGGTGGTTCGATCTGATGGTGAACGGAGGCGGTGCGATAACGCTGCAGTTTGGCCGCTCGCCGTTCCGACCGCAGGCACGCATCGTGCAGGTGCCCTGGAACGAGGTGGTCATCATCGACACGGTGGTGATGTCGACGTCGGACGACAAGTCGCACCATGGACCGGCGCATACCTGCTTCTCGCATGACTACGACCTGATGAAGCCGGTCGTGCTGGCTACGTGGAAGCATGGTTTCCAGGGCGCTTGTCCGGACCGGAGTGCCATCCTGGCGGAGTCGCAGG
The DNA here is from genome assembly GCF_943734705.1 of Anopheles coustani. NCBI lineage: Eukaryota > Metazoa > Arthropoda > Insecta > Diptera > Culicidae > Anopheles > Anopheles coustani. Next base: position 71,780,819 of record NC_071288.1, on the reverse strand, counting down.
TGATCCAGGAGTCGCTCGCTATCCCTGGGACGGGGCTGAACCTGGTGTACCATAGTTCGCGGGCCGCCGGCTACCTGTCGACGATCAAGCTGCAGCTGACTCCGGACACGATCCCGCCGACGCTGAAGCTGATCTACCTGCGCATCACGATCGAGGGCATCCTGTTCGAGCGGATGTTCGAGGCCGATCCGGGCATCAAGTTCACCTACCCGTGGAACCGGCTGAACATCTACCGGCAGCGCGTGTACGGCATCACGACGGCGGTGGTGAAGGTGGGCTATCAGTACACCGACTGCAAGGACACCGTGTGGGACGTGCAGACGACGAAGCTGAGCGGACACGACATGAGCATCTCGGAGGTGGGCGGCTGGAATCTGGACATCCACCACCGGTACAACTTCCACGAGGGCATCCTGCAGAAGGGCGACGGGTCGAACATCTATCTGAAGCACAAACCGCGTGTCATCCTAACCGCCATGGGTGATGGGCATCAGAGGCCGCTCGAGTGTGGCGATTGCAATGGCATCGCGACCAAGCAGCGACTCCTAGCACCGGTGGCGTTGGCCGCCGCCCCCGATGGTAGTCTGTACGTGGGCGACTTCAACTACATCCGACGAATCATGATCGACGGGACGGTGAGGACGGTGGTGAAGCTGAACGCGACGCGTGTCTCCTACCGCTACCATATGGCGCTGAGCCCGCTGGATGGGTCGCTGTACGTGTCCGATCCGGAGTCACATCAGATCATCCGTGTTCGCAACGCCGACGAGTCGCACGATCCCGACCACAACTGGGAACCGATCGTGGGAAGTGGCGAACGTTGTCTGCCGGGCGACGAGGCACACTGCGGCGATGGAGGGTTGGCGCGGGATGCGAAGCTCGCGTACCCGAAGGGGGTCGCCATATCGTCGGACAACATCCTCTACTTTGCCGACGGGACGAACATCCGGATGGTCGATCGGGACGGTGTCATCAGTACGCTCATTGGGAATCACATGCACAAGTCGCACTGGAAGCCAGTACCGTGCGAGGGCACGCTGAAGATCGAGGAGATGCACCTGCGCTGGCCGACGGAGCTGACGATCAATCCGCTCGACGACACGCTGCACATCATCGACGATCATATGATCTTGCGTATGACACCTGATGGACGAGTGCGGGTGATCGCTGGACGTCCCATGCATTGTGCCACCGGAGCTGGTGGGGGTTCCTCCTCGGTGTCCTCCTCGTCGTCGGCCGTCAGCGCGGGAGGAAGTGGTAGCTCGGTGGCGATGAACTACGACACCGATCTCGCCATCCACGCGACGCTCGTGATGCCCCAAAGTATCGCCTTCGCACCGTCCGGGGATCTGTACGTGGCGGAAAGCGACTCGCAGCGGATCAACCGCATCCGGGTGATCGGAACCGATGGGAAGATCGCACCGTACGCCGGGGCCGAGTCGAAGTGCAACTGCCTGGAGCGCGGCTGCGATTGCTACGAAGCGGACCACTATCTCGCGATCAGCGCCAAGTTCAACACGATCTCCGCGATCACGGTCACGCCCGACGGGCACGTGCACATCGCCGACCAGGCCAACTATCGCATCCGGTCGGTGATCTCGAGCCTGCCGGAGGCGGGCACGTCGAAGGAGTACGAGATCTACGCCCCGAACGCACAGGAGATCTACGTGTTCAACCGGTTCGGGCAGCACATCGCGACGAAGAACATCATGACGGGCGAGACGGTGTACAGCTTCCTGTACAACGTCAACACGTCGAACGGCAAGCTGAGCACGGTGACGGACGCGGCCGGCAACAAGGTGTTCCTGCTGCGCGACTACACCTCGCAGGTGAACTCGATCGAGAACACCAAGGGCCAGAAGTGTCGCCTCCGGATGACGCGCATGAAGATGCTGCACGAGCTGAACACGCCGGACAACTACAACGTGACGTTCGAGTACCACGGGCCGACGGGGCTGCTGAAGACGAAGCTTGACTCGACCGGCCGCTCGTACGTGTACAACTACGACGAGTTTGGGCGGCTCACGTCCGCCGTCACCCCGACCGGCAAGGTGATCGACCTGACGTTCGACCTGAGCGTGCAGGGTGCGACGGTGAAGGTGACCGAGAACTCGCAGCGCGAGGTGTCGATGCTCATCCAGGGTTCGTCCGTCGTGTCGAAGGTCGGTGAGGCGGCTACCAAAACCACCGTTCTGCTGGATGGCGGTACCACGAGTGTTTCCCCCTGGGGAAATACCGTCTCGGTCGAGTCGGTGCCGTACGTGCTGCTGGCCGAGCTGGATCCACTGCTCGGGGAAAGCTACCCGGTGCCGTCGAAGCAGCGTACCGAAATCAACGGGGATCTCTCGAACCGGTTCGAGTGGCGCTACTTCATCCGCCACGTGCCGATGCGGGGCAAGAACGCACGCACGCTCACGCAGGTCGGGCGGAAGTTGCGCGTGAACGGCGAGAACCTGCTCACGTTCGAGTACGAGAAGGACACGTCGTCGATCACGGTGTCGGTGGACGACAAGACGGAGCTGCTGAACGTGACGTACGATAAGTCGTCGCGCCCGATCGCCTACCGGCCGCAGTCTGGAGAGTACGCCGACGTAGACCTGGAGTACGATCGCTTCGGGCGGCTGACGTCGTGGAAGTGGGGCAACCTGAAGGAGGAGTACACGTTCGATCGGGCCGGGCGTCTGAACGAGATCAAGTACGGTGACGGTAGCTCGATCGTGTACGCGTTCAAGGACATGTTCAGCAGTCTCCCGCTGAAGGTGACAACGCCACGCAGGTCGGACTATCTCCTGCAGTACGATGACGCTGGCGCACTGCAGTCGCTGACAACCCCTCGGGGACACATCCATGCGTTCTCGCTGCAGACATCGCTCGGGTTCTTCAAGTACCAGTACTTCTCCCCGATCAACCGCCATCCGTTCGAGATCCTGTACAACGACGAGGGGCAGATACTGGCCAAGATTCATCCGCACCAGAGTGGCAAGGTGGCGTTCGTGCATGACAACGCGGGCCGACTCGAGACGGTGCTGGCTGGCCTTTCCTCGACTCAGTACACCTACCAGGAGAGCACGAGCCTCGTGAAGCAGGTGGAAGTGCTCGAGCCCGGCTTTGAGTTGCGCCGAGAGTTCAAGTACCACGCAGGTGTCCTGAAGGACGAGAAGCTTAAGTTCGGCTCGAAGAGTGGACTGGCGTCGGCACACTTCAAGTACCAGTACGATGGAAACGCGCGGCTCAGCGGCATCGAGATGGACGTGAACGGGAAGGACCTACCGATTATGCGGTTCAAGTATGGCCCGGCCCAGGGAACGCTGGATGCGGTCAGTGATCTGCGGATCACGCGGAACGCGTTCAACCGCACGGTGGTGCAGGACACCTCGAAGCAGTTCTTCACGATCACCGACTTTGACGAGCATGGACGCGTGAAGAGTGTTCTGATCAACATCAAGTCGTTCGACGTGTACCGGCTGGAGTTGGACTACGATCTGCGTAATCGCATCAAGACGCACAAGGTGATGGTGGGTCGATCGACCTCGCTGGACAAGGTGAACTACAACGCCGATGGGCACGTGATGGAGGTCGTTGGGACGAACAGCTGGAAGTACGTGTACGATGAGAATGGCAACATCATCGGCATTCTCGAGCAGGGCGACAAGACGAACCTCGGGTATGACACAGGGGATCGGGTGGTGCAGGTCGGGGACGTCGAGTTTAACAGCTACGACGCGCGTGGGTACGTGGTGCGACGCGGTGAGCAGAAGTACCGGTACAACAACCGTGGCCAGCTGATTCACGCGATGGAACGTGATCGGTTCCAGACGTGGTACTTCTACGACGATCTTGGCCGACTAGTGGCGTGCCACGACGAGAAGGGTAACGTGACGCAGTACTTCTACGCGAACTTGAATGCCCCGGAACTGATCACGCACATCCACTACCCGAAGGCGGGTCGAACGTCCCGCTTGCTGTACGACGATCGACATATGCTGATCGCGATCGAAACCGGCGAGCAGCGGTACTACGTGGCGACCGACCAGAACGGGTCCCCGATCGCACTGTTCGACGTGGGTGGCACGATCGTGAAGGAGATCCGCCGCACCCCGTTCGGGAAGATCGTGAAGGACACCAACCCGACGCTGTTCGTGCCGATCGACTTCCACGGCGGTCTGCTCGATCCGAACACGCGGCTCGTGTACATGGAGCGGCGCCTGTACGACACCGGCGTTGGCCAGTGGATGACCCCGGCCTGGGAGCAACTGGCGACGGAGATGCGTCACCCGACGGATGTGTTCATCTATCGCTTCCACAACAACGACCCGGTGAACCGGCGCGAACCGGAGGGCAACTACATGAACGACCTGCGCTCGTGGCTCAAGCTGTTCGGGTACGACGTGGCGAAGATGCAGGGCTCGCGGTACACCAAGGACATGATCTACCGGCCGGCGGCGACCATCAAGTCGCCCCAGCTGGCGCCCGACTTCGGCGTCATGTCCGGGCTGCAGTGCATCGTCGAGAAGGTGGACGAGCGGTTCGCCGACTTCGGCTTCATCCCGAAGCCGCTGCTCAAGATGGAGCTGAAGACGCGCAACCTGCTGCCGCGGGTCGCCTACCGGCGCGGGGTGTTCGGCGAGGGTGTGCTGATATCGCGCATCGACGGTCGGGCGCTCGTGAGCGTCGTCGATGGGTCGAACAGCGTCGTCCAGGACGTCGTCTCGTCCGTGTTCAACAACTCGTACTTCCTCGATCTGCACTTCAGCATCCACGACCAGGACGTGTTCTACTTCGTGAAGGATAACATCATGAAGCTGCGCGACGACACGGAGGAGCTGCGCCGGCTCGGTGGCATGTTCAACATCTCGACGCACGAAATCAACGATCACGGAGGGGCGATCAATGGCAAGGAGCTGCGCCTGCACGGACCGGACGCGGTCGTCATCATCAAGTACGGCGTCGAGCCGGAACAGGAGCGTCACCGGATACTGAAGCATGCGCACAAGCGTGCCGTCGAGCGGGCTTGGGAGTTGGAGAAGCAACTCGTGGCCGCCGGGTTCCAGGGTCGCGGCGATTGGACGGAGGAGGAAAAGGAGGAACTGATCTCGCACGGTGACGTCGACGGGTGGATCGGGGTGGACATCCACAGCATCCACAAGTACCCGCAGCTGGCGGACGACCCGGGCAATGTGGCGTTCCAGCGCGACTCCAAGCGTAAGCGCCGAAAGAGTGGAGGCTCTTCGGCCGGAGGTCACAAGGCGAAGCGGGAACACCGACACGAGACGCTCATACCGCCACTCCCGGTGGTCGCCTCGGTGGCACCGTCTGTGCCCACCTCCTCGGTGTCTTCCGCGCCATCGTCCTCGACTGCCGCCGCCGCATCCTCTTCAACGTCTTCTGCGTCATCGGTGGCGGCCTCTCCGTCGACCTCGATCCCAACCGCAGCAGCGTCGTCCTCTTCGGTGGCCTCCGTCACCTCCACCGCACGTCCCAGTGTCGCGACGTGAAGCTCAACCGACCCTTCCGCCGGACTCTAGGCGCCTGGAGGAGGCGCCCGCGAGACGAAGAGAGAGAGATATATATTGTGATATAAATAGGATTTACGTTTCTTCCACCGTATCGTGGTTTCCCGTTGTCCCACGTCTGTACGATGTTTCGTTGAAACCCACCCGGGACGCGCCCGGGAACGAGAGCTCTCTTAAGATCGAATAATCTCTTTCCACCATCGCTAGCCGTCGGTGACACACACACGCACGCCGTGTCGGAACGCCATGACACATCCCTTTCGATCCCCCGGAATCGGTTCACCCACAATCGCAAACGCTCATGCGCTAGTAAATGAACATTATGTCGGAAGAACTGGACTGAGGTTGAAGGTTCGTTGGTTTCCATCGTTCCTTTGTTGTTTTTACCCCTTCTTTAGGACGAAAGGAAAGCTAAATGTCTAGATTAGCAATGGAGATCCTTAACACACACACATACGATCCTTGCAGTTCGTTGGCTTTGAGGAAAAGTTAATGAACACCCGCATTCCCCCCCGACGCTCACTCAACAAGCACACATACACACCCGAACGACACACACGAGGACGAGATAAATGTATAGCAGTAGAAAGAGGAAGTCTCCTAGGTATCAGCTTCGCAATAGGTTAATGAAAATAACAATGTGGAAATAGTAGGTAATTAGTCAATAGTACCCGATGATATAAATGTAAGAATGAAGCGGGTGCGGGTGAGTACGCGTACATCACACCTTAGGAACAGAACAACAATTGCCGATGGCGTTCTTGTCAAATCAGTGCCATTCTATCGTTAGCCAGCGTTTCCTTCGTTTACTTTGTGTTTGCTATACGCGATCGGAAGATCTTCGAGGAACCTTTGTCGAGTTTCGGATGTTGTGATCGCTCGCAGATATTATAAGAACAAGGTTTTAACGAAATCAATGTTGTGTTGGTCTCGAGGGAAAAGGGACAACTACCCTCATTTGGAAGAATGCGTAACAGTCGCGTGCCATAACCGTAGTGGACCTACTTTTAACAACCAGAAATGCATTATCCGTTCAGCATCAAACCGATTAAACAATTGCAATGGACAGGTTCAAGCATGACTCGAGGAGAATTGTGAACGAAGGACTTTAATTTGAGAGGGCGAACTTGTACAGAACTTAGTTTAATTGATCGCGTGGAACAGGATCAGGAAGGCCGAGAATCGTTCCCAGAACCGCAGAAAGTACATGTCTACTAGCTCTTCCTTTTCCAACCTCCGTGTTACATTTGGCGGTGTGTGTGAATGTATGTCCTTTGCCTGATAATTTCCCTTAGGGCAATCCCTTTGTCCCAATAGTTTTTGTGTACTACGAAGCCCACCAAACTGTAGTTGTAAACCAGTCAAGAAAAAAATGCGTTAGAAACCAAACAACACACAAAATAACAAAACAAAAATCACTACCACTCAAATGGTTGATTGGGCAAGGCAGCCCCTTGCCTGTGGGATGTAAAGTAAGGTCTGCACACACGTTTCCGTACATACGTACGTACATACATACATACAAGCACACATACACATGCGTGAGCGTAAGCGCACACTCTCTTACAATGCACCAACCCATCATCAACGTGAACGACAAACAAACAATAACGAAGATGAGCAAAAGAAGAAACAAAAAATGGAAGACGGGAGATACATTTGCCCAAACACTATTTCACCCACTTGTCCTACGCTTCTACAGGGTATTTTTAATGATAAAAGTGAAAAATTAAAATTAAAAACAAGAAGAAAACAGGTAAATCTTGCAAACAATAATAAATCAAAGGCAGAATAATAGAAACAATAGACTCACAGGACGGAGAAAAGTAAAAGAGTAGAAAACAAAGTAATACAAACACGTAAATGATAAAGAAAAACAAACAAACAAACAAACAAACAAACGAAACATTTATAAAAAAAAATATAAACGAGTCAGAAAGAGAGAGTGAACCAGAAATAGACCATTGAACACAAGTAGAGACAGTATATCAAGCGAGCAAGCATTGATCTTTCCTTCAGACACCGCGTGGAGAATGTTTCTTTTGGAGCAATTGGCTCCACTTTGTGAAATGCATATCCGTTTGTAGGGCCGGCTCGATTACTTCGTTCCATTAATGTGTCTGTGTGTGTATGTGTGTTCGTGTTTGCGTGACAGCGATCTTTTCCCTATTTTGCTGTGTTCTGACTGACAATTTAAGATAAAAGGAAAATCTGGAAAGCCCCTTTTTCCAAGCTTTCGTCTCGAGTGAGTGACGCTAGCTGAGCGCACGTGTGTAGGTGTGGGTGTACGTTTTGGGTGGAGAAAGGGAAAACGTACTAAAGAAAAATAATTATTTGTAAAAGAAAAAAGAAATCAACATGAATGTTGCCCCAACTTCGCGAGAAAAGGCATGTTCAGTGTGTAGGTTTTAAATGAAATGTGAGCCAATATAAATAAATAAATGAAACGACAATGGTGGTGTAAAGCTAGCGGCTAGCACGCGATGGTGGAAGATAGTCTTGTAGACAATTTGATGAGTAAGGAAAAACACAGAAGCTTAAACGAAACAAACAAAAGAAAAATCGATGGCAGACAAACTGATCATAATGATAAGAGAATCAAGCAAATAAGCAAACAAGCTAAAAAGTACTATCAAATAGATCGCCGGCAACAAATTAAAGAAAAAAAAGGAAAAGCCGCACCCAACGTATGACGGTTGATGGAGGAAATCTTAAAAGCAATATAAAATTGAAAATGCAGCAAACTGTAGGCATGTGTAGTGTGATGTGAACAAACTAGGTTCGAAGAGAAGCACATTACGATTTTGTATCATACGAGAGTGGCAAGGAGGATGATGCTAAGGGCAGACTCCCACTACCGATCCCCACGTATAACCCCCCCAACGCTGGAAATATCTCGCTCGTAACGAATATCTCAGACAAATGTAGAAACGAGTTGCATGTTTTGTCCCCGCAGTGTAAAGCATAAGCGAATGTGTAGTAAAACCTTCTTCCATCCACCCTGAAACGATGATAAAAGTAAGCAAAAGCCGCCTAGCAAACCGTAAAAGTGGGCGAACAGCACATCCGGTAACGTTTCGTTTTATCGGGGCAAAACCCAATCGATTTCGTGCAATCAAAGTAAATTGGACAAAAAATACCAGAAAATGTTACAGACAAAACAAAAAAAACGATCCTTAGCGTAGCTTAAGAGCAATTGTAGTGTTGAAAAAAAAACGGGGAAAGGGAAAAAGGAAGCTGCTTCACGGGGATAAATGATTTTTATTTGATTCGTTTTCCATTTTCCTCCTGTAGCGATCACCCTTAAGAAAATAACGTCCCCAAAAAAATCGTCTCCCGACTTTCTCCCCTCCCTCCCTGAATTGGTAGTGAAAATCTTTGTGACATAGAAAGTGAACGAACATTAAAAAAAAAAGAAAACATGAACAGAATCTTAGCAAATAAGACTAGTTTTGACGCGATGACGGTGCCCTGCATGCATGTAAAACTTTGTAAATAGATTGTTTAAGCATAACTTTGAAGGGTAAATGGAAGAAAGGACGAAAATATGTGGAAGTAAAAGCTAAGAATGGAAGTAAGATGTGTAGGAAAAAACAAACAAGTCGAGTGAAACAATGCAAAACAAAGAAAGCAAGTGGAGCACGAAAACGAAAACGTCCCGGATCGAAACAAAACGAAAATAGAGCAAACATTACAAACACATATTAAACGACAGAACATCCAACGCGATCTCCAGCGACCGTTCCGTTTTGCACATGTCGCAAGCAGAGACAAATTCAGAAGTGGAGAATGCATTTTTTAACCAAAAACGAAATGTAAAACACAAAAGTGTTGGAAAATCATGCTCGACGTATATAATGACGAAGCATTGTGGAAAGGAATATTTTATGCCTGGTCTCCCATTAAAGGAGAAAGATCGAAGAGTTGCCGTTTTCGCGTGTTTTTCTTTGTTTCATTTGAGGATTTATTAAGCGAACGCCATAAAACGGTCGCAGAAGGAAGGACTTTATTTTTGTTTGTAAATAAACCAAAAACTAAAGATAACACACACGCAAACACACACAATATCCAGTACTTTCGCTCCTATCGGAAGCTAACTATAGCAGCAAGTGAAGGAGCTAACGTGTAGTAGAGGTAAAAAAGAAAAAAAAACAATCTAACTGTGAAATGTAACGTTAAAGGGAAATGTTGTGCGGTATGTCACAACATCCATTTCCCTTTTGCCACACGCCATGCACACACAAAAAAAAAGGTACACATAGTCAAAGGGAAGACAAATGGAAAAAAAAAACTTTATCAAAGACAGAAGAACGCGAGAGAGAGGAGAAATCTCATAAAATCAAATCATGACAGTGGAATGAAAATGAAAAAGGACATACCTTTTGAGGAGAAGAAAAACAAAATGAAAAGAAACTCGAGTAGAACTAAAAACAAGGAAGGAAGTAGCCGTAGAAACGTAAGCGTAGTGCCAGATGGATCGATGAATCGCGTAACAAACATGCGGCAAGCGGCAGATTCTAGTGCTCGCAGCTCGCGATCATTTTGCGCGAACGCGTGCGCTCGTGTGTGTGTGTATGTGTATGTAGAGACATTTTTGTTTTTTCGTTCTCCAACTCCCACCCCCGTGGGGAAGGAGGTGTAAGCGATTAAGAAATTAGGATTTGGAAGAAATTGATAGCAAGTGGCACGCCGAACCGGGCTCGAGCTGGTCGTGAAATTGTATAAATTTTACCTAAGTATAGTAGCGCGCGCGAAACGAATGAAAGGATGAGCGTAAACGTAGGATGCATGGAGTGCAGCAAACGCATTCAGCAAAAGGTTGATAAACTGAAAATAAAGCAAAAGAAGAAGAAGAAGAAGTAAAAGAAGAAGGAAAAGAAAACGATGAAGATGGAAATAGGTGAAAGAAAAACAAAAAAAAACACAAGACAAACGTAATAATAACATCAACTGAACAGGAGTGAAACAGAATACTGATGAAAAAGCAACAATATTATTACGATTATTCATTATTATTATTATTCATAAAACTAATGACAAAAATAAATATAAAAATAATAAAAATTAAATGGTTTTCTGCATTTTTGTGGGTTTTAAAAATGAAAGAAACTGGTTGTAAATTGTGGGGAGAATGCGACAAGAAGAAGGATGGGATAATTGAAACTTAATGACGTTTGTTACGTTTTGTAATTACAATATTCTTTCCACAATATTAGAATATATATTACCCGCAAAAACAGGATAGTAAAAAATATAGAAAGAAATATTGAAAGAAATAAATGGTTCTAGAACATCCTATAAACATTTTAAATAAAATTCCAAAAAAATCGCTAAATCGCATCCGATTCCAACACGTTTTCCGGCTTCTCAGCTACCAGGGTACCACGGTACCCGGGTAAAGGAGGTACCGCGCATTCCACCGAGAAAAGGGGAACGAAATCGAAGCAAACGGAATCAAATTTCTGCCTCTGATATCAGGCTATCAGCACCGATAAGGAGGCTACCCGGTTTTTGCTCGCGTCGATGTCGAGGAGCGCTCCGAAATCGAGGCAATTTGTTCAAATTTTGCTACCAAGCGATGGTTTTGCTACCAGGCGATCAGGATCCGCAGGAGGCTACGCTAGCGACGGCCCAGATTGCGAAGGAAGAAAAGAGAAGACGCACCGGTGCAGAATGAGAATGGTGACATTTCTTTCTATCGTTAGCAACCGCACAGGGGGGTACGATCAAGGCACACTGGGTATCGTAGAGACGGCTTTTTGGGACAAAAATGTATAAAATTAAATCTCATTTTAAATAGACTAAAAACATTAATCATTTTCTAGATAAAGTGCATCAGAATGTTTTCAACCTAAGCTACATACCAGAGTCCATTAGTAGTTGAAATGTTGTGAAAATACTATAGAATATTTATCAAAGCAATGCATTGATATTTCGGAAGAAGTTAGTTACTATATACACATTCCTAGCAGAGTAGAGAACGAACTAGTGTACATATTTTGAAGTGTCTTTTAAAATAAATAAAATTAAAAGAAACATGAATTATGTACGGGATGTTATTTGTTAACAGGACATTTAAATTTGAAATAAAAAAAACCAAAACGTTGATTTAAAGATATAATTTTTGGGACATACGGAATACTGCAGTTTTGAACATTTTGTCCATAAGCAACAACAATTATTTTATAAATTAACTATTTCACTTTTAACTTTATCAACGCCTAATGTGAATGGAAAGATGGTCATTCGTGCTCTTTCTGTTGGCTACCTTTTTGGAGGTCTTCTAATCTACAAACTTCCCACTCTGGAACGCGAAAACGTGTGCGAGTTTTCTGTTTTCGATACCAGGGCAGCAGGATCATGAAGGAGGACACATTGCGAGTTCAGCTCGGCCAGGCGAAAGGGAGATAACGCAAGATTCTGCGAATGGAAACCATTCTCTTCCCATTCTAACGTTAGATACCATGCGGATGTGCACGATCACGGCGGAATCTGGAAGGATTGAAAGTGTTAAATTTTGTATTCGCTACTTGAGAATAACATCATGTGTTTATTCACAATCAAAGTGTTTGAAACAGTTTTCCACAAGAACTTAAATGGCGATGCGTTTATAATCTACTCACATAGAAGCAGACTTTACATCAAAGACTATGTGCACTTTTTCGAAGAAACATAAAAATGCAAGAAAGTGTCTATAGTTAGAATTAGCTTTATTGAAGGTAAAATGTATTTTTTAAACTCCTGCAGTTCATGGTTACATTCCCATGTTGGGCGGCGCCGGAACCGGCACAACACCCATCGGAGGAGGTGGAACGGGGTTGAACATTGGACGTCCGGGGTGCGGCAGGCGGTGCATGTTCGGTGGTGGTGGTGGAATAATCTTTGGCTCGAGCTTGAACGAGCACTGCAGGAAGAATTGCTTCGTGTTTTTGTTCCAGTGCGTCCAGAATTTGCTTTCCGTCTTTTCCACCTCCCTCGATGGTACCTTAAACGCGATCGTTTCGTACGGTTCGGCCGCAAACAGCAGGTACTGCCACTTGCGGTCCGGCGGTTCGATCTTTTGCTCGTACGCCGACATGAACCGGTGCCGCGGGACGATACCGTCGGTGATCTCCGGGTAGTCGATCTGGAACAGCAGCGACTGTTGTCCGTTTTCCGGATCGCGCTGCTTCGTCACCCGGTAACCGGGACGTCCGATTTTGACGAACTTCTTCGGCTCAATGCGCGGCTTCTCCGGCATTATCACCCACGGTGCTTCCTTGGCTTCCTTCGCCGCACGGCGTGCCAGGTTGGCCTGGTGCTTCTTGCCCTGCGTGTGCGACAGGTAGCTTCCCTCATTGTTGTGCAGCGTCAGACACAGTTTGCACTCGTACGAACCGAGATGGTTCTTCATGAAGTACGGATCCTTGTTCAGATCGATCGTTTCCAGTGCCAGCTGCCGCAGGCGCTCCCGCCGGTCCCGGTTGCTTTCGGACCAGGACGCGACGCCTCCGCCGCCGGTTTTGCCCCCGGCACGGTTTTGGAAATCCATCGTGCTGGAAGAGTTGCCAAAGGTGAATATTACAACAGAACCGCAAAACGATCAAAGGAGAATTATTACAAACCTTTAATTTATATGAGAAACTTAGTTAAAACAATTTGTGTTATGTTTTTCGCAGGGAAGAAAAGATGTCTGACGAAAATCGTGTAGAATTGTAAACAATCTGAGATTTTCGAAATGTCAAATGTGTTTGCGAATTTGACCAAGGAATATGTAACGATGAAACAGGTAGTGCAATATTGTTGTTCGAAAATGCAGATATTCATTTGAATTGAATTTAGACACGATGAAAGTTTGAATAAATAAATAGTTAAATACCCAACTACCCATTTGAATGCTATAAACTCGAGTTGAGCGGGTTATAGCCGGCTATCTGCAAATAATAGCCGGCAGCGACAACTCCCCGCGATAGCAGCGTCTTCGCGGGCTATTTCAGTGGTGAGCGCGCGAGAACCCCAGGGCCTTGAGTTACTTTTCCCCGCGGTGTATTTGTTTCTTTCACTCCGACGCTTGGCTGTGACGTCACAGCCCGTGCGCCGAATAAACACGCTGAACGAAAATAATTTCCTTTTACTCTATTTATTTACCGATTTTTTGGTTGCTTACAGTTTAATTACGCGATCTTCGGCATCCTGTAATAAATAAAGAAAACAATTACTTATCTGTGAAAATCGTCTTTGAGTTGATATTCTTGGTTAACGATAGCAGAGTTGTTATTTATTATTTACGATATCAACTGAACACAGTTGATGCCTATGTTATCGGATGTTCACGATTTGTTCATTAATCTTTTCATACGATAACAATATTTTAATATTATTCTACAAAATTTCACGGAATGAATAATACTGTTGGGGCGTTATATGAAAGCAAATGTTAGCAAATTTTTGTTTTTAAATTTGTGAAGCCAAGCTTACGGGTACGATCCTTACTACTGTGACAGTAAATATAAAAATTAGCTTACCATCTGATCTGCCTGTTTATCCGCTATGATGATGTTGAGGGTCACGATATTGGTGCTGTTGAAAGTTGCAGACGTCAGGTTATGCCCAACTTTTCAAACGCGTATCGAAGAAAAAATTATCTAGAATGTTTCCAAAATGTTAGTAACCAAGTAAAGTCCTACACAATTTAATTTGTCTTATAACATTCACCTTACCTGAATGGTTCACGGCAGTATTCGAATTTATGCGAATGAAATCCTCTCGAATCAATTATTTAAATCTGGATAAAAGATCAAGGAGATAAGAGATCACAAACATTTAACATTTGGACATGTGTAGCATAATGAATATTATTGTCGAAATGTATTAAAACTTACCAACATGTAACTCCATTCTGGGATGTCTCGCAAGCTTCGATTACCATCGAAACTGAACCCAAACACAGATATATAAAATGTGCTTGGAAAAAAAACTAATTTCAATAGAAAGCGTTAAGTTTTCTACTTCACATCATTGTTGGTCTTCACTAGCATATTTCCTGTCCTCGCAAACATCATGTTTAAATGTTCGTACCACTGAAAGTAAAGAATAATATTTCAACAGATATCAATGCACTCTTTCGAATTTACGAGTTTAATGAAGTATAATTACCTGACTTCTGCCGATGATTAGTCTAGCGATATCAATGCTCCATGCGTGATCTCCTGTTTTCTTTCGCACATTTTAATAATGAAGTGTGTATTCAATAAACACATTCGCACATCCACTAACTAACACAACTTATAAGGTTTTTATAACCTCATCGTAGTTTGGTGACACTGGAGGCAGCAGGAAATCTACAAAAATACAACAAAAGTTTCGAAAAGCATTATTTCGGTTCAATAATTTTCACAACAAGCCTCACCTGATAGATGATCCTTTGTAACAGTTGATGCAATACGTCTATTCCGGAAGATTTTCTCTTGGTTATTTCCGATGTCTTTTGTGCAAGTGCTGGATATCACAAATGGAAACGTAGCCACAGCGCTTACACTAGATTTTCACCGGCTGTGTAGCTGTAAACACAGAACACAATCAGAGCAAAGCAATATTTAGGGATCAATGTCGGATGAAGAAAACTTTATATTCGCTATTCTGAAAGAATAGAACATCATATTAAAATGATATACTATTTCGGTCGAAATTTGAAACAGTCCCATTGCTTCAGCTTACCTGATTGTTTGCATTTCTTTGCTGTCCATCTTGCTAAACAATAGATGGGTACGTCTTTCGAGTTTGATGATCCAGAATGATCGCAGTGAATGCTGTGTGATCCGTGGTCCCAGTGCGTAATCAGAACGAAAACACAAAACGCAATTCACTTGCACGAAGCTGCAGGAATACAACAAAATAATAGCGAATGATTTTTTCCCAATGATACACAATTCACAGCTTACTTGATTGTTTACGATGTTCCTCTTTTGATAACCAAAGCGGTGGATGCGTTCATCGATCTCAAAATAAAACAAAAGGGGTTTTGGATTCATCGCAACCCTGAAGTTTTTCCGCGTTTGCCGTAGTCATGCTATTGAAAAATAACAACACACTGAAAACCCAAATCACGATGCTGCAAGAACATAAATGAATATTTAAAACAATAAACTAATTTGGATTAAACACTTTCACTTTCACTGCACAACTTACCTCTTTGTTTACATTTGCCTGCCAAGGATCCACGTCTCGATCAGCTTGTCCGGAACTTATCATCCGGCGGTAAAAACTTCGGGCATTTTCGGGTCCGCAACGTATGTCGAACGGTTGATTGTTGTTTGATAGTGCAAAATGTTACTCTGTAACAGCTAAAATGTAAAAATAACATGTAATTATCAGCAAAAAACTTTAGCGAACTTACCGTGCTGCTTTGTTTACTTCGATGTGTCAAAATCACTCTGCGTGTGCGATGCGCCGTGCGAAGGGGAAAAAACATCCAAACGCACATCGTCGCGCGCGTTCTATCGCACAAAAAGGACGCTCCTTTGCTATCGCGGCATCTGCGGCGGGCTATTTTCGAGAGCGGGATCGAAAAATTTGGCTAAGTCCGCGAGCGACGTGTCTCCGCCGCTATCGCGTCATCTGCGGACGGCAATCGTCAAGAGTGGCATCGCAAAAATCGGCTAAGTCCGCGAGAGCTGGTTTTTTTTGTATGGAGTTTTCTCCGGCCTGCTCAATTTTCAAATGCCACCCAATTCCAGGCTGGTTGGGTATTTTTACAGATCATTTTGATGAATTTTGCTTGTTCCAAAATGGTGATTTGTCGTAAAATTATATTTTCGAATACGAAATTAATTTCGATTTCGATTTTTTCGAACAAAAGCGATCTGTCAGGTTCAGCGCAGGTTGCACCTTTCATCGTTTGACAGCTGGTGAAACAGTTCTGCGACAGTCGATCGAGTAGTGAGGTGCGTTTCACGTTCGTGTGCGCGATCGTTGGCAAAAATCATCACAAAAAATGCTGTTTTTCATCACCGGCCACTTGCGGTCCGTGTAGCACATCAGCGTACAGCAACCAAGCGCAAGGTACGAGCCATCAGCCCACCGGATTGTGTGCTTTTTCTGCCCCGACATTGGGATGTCGGGCGGTAGGTTAGCAAAGCAAAGCAAGCCGCACGAAAACGTCTCCCGCGGGGTGTGGGATGTTGTGTGCAGTGGAAGTGCACGTGCGAGTATGAAAAAGAAGCGTAGCTCCACACCCAGATCCACGCTCCAGTGGTCCAAATGGTTGAGCTGTGGCAAAGTGCAATAATTACTTCGCTTTTTTCGTGCGTGTGTGTCGGGTGCGGTGTAGGTGGTGTGCAAACGAACCGATGAAACACATGGACCATTTGTTGTGCTAGAAAAAAGTGTCGTTTTTTCTGCTTTCGCTTCGGTTAAAGCACTCCATTCATCAGCTAGCAGCTCCGCGTTAAGGACCTTCATTCATCAAATCGTGTTCCGCCAGCCAGCGCCTTCTTTGACCGGACAGATCACCGCTACCGCAGAGTGACGTACTCCTCCCCACCGTGTGGTGAGAGGAAGAAGGCCAGCGAATGTATGATTCCATCACGCTCCAGCCTTCCAGTGTGTCATATTCCGTCTGGTAATTCATATCATTTGTGTGCCAAGAAGAAGATGTGCGCGGCGCGTTGGCGTTTGGGCGGAAGACCCCGGGCAAGCAGGAAGCGCTGTGCGCACGGAACGGCAAGAATAAAACGGAACAACAAAAGATCGCTTGCGTGTTACGTCTTCGTTCTCCCGGACCTGCTCGTGCTGTCCCCGATCGCACCGACAGATTGTTATGATGATTAGCGATCCCGTGAGTGAAGATGCAAACAGCCACAGCGAACGGAGGGACGAATGCGATACGTTCAATCAACAGCCGTCACATTAATCGACGTGTTTGGATTTGTGATTGTCCGTCGCCTTGAGAGATGCTGCAGCAGCAAGAGGAGAGGGGACAAAAAGAACGTCGTCACGGACGGAACGGAATGCAGTGGCGAATGCATCAACCTATCAAGGATTTGTTTACCTTCCGCAACATAGCAGGCGTTGGCAGTGGGAAATGAAAAAAAAAGAACGTAATGCGCAAACACACACTTGTTGCCGTCAATCTTCCCGTTGTGCAGGGAATGAGTGCCGAAAATTGAGCTGATTATCAAAATTATCATATCACCGGGCCGTTCCGACGGACGTGTGAGGAGGGGGAAAACAACCACACAGAAACGGAACATTGGAAATCCCTTCTTTTTTTTTCCTTCCGTTTCTTGTCCCTCCGTTCGAATGTGGTTTCATGCTTCAATGGAAGCCGCAGTTTGGTGATAAGAATGTGAAGCAAGAAGTTAGATAAACTCAAGCAAGTGGACTAGACAGCGCAAAGGAAGTGAAACCGAGGGGTTTGAGATTACGAGCGTTCCATGAAAAAGCACGGTTAGGATATCGTTTTTTAAGCTTGTCTTTTTTATTATTTTCTTTTTCCAACAGGACATCCTAAGGCACTGAACTGAACAAAAAACACAATACACATACACGAACAAACGCCAAACGATGGCCACGAATCCGAACGAGCTAGAGCTGGAGAAGAAGTACCTGGCCGACATCGAGCGCGCCATGGCCTTGAGCATGGAGACGCTCGAGCTGGAAAAGATACGGGCCAAGCAGCGCCAAATGACACCGGAACTGGCCCGCGATCCGAAGGCGGTCTCGCAGACGCTGGATGAGTACCGGGCGTACCTGCAGCGCCGTGTCGCTTGTGGTACCGGAAAAGTTCTCCCACCAAGTGGGGCATCCTCGCTGCTAGCCCCTCCGACGGATCCCACGGCCGGTCCATCCTCGTCCGGTCCGGTGCGACGGCATAGCGATTGTCGTAATCCGGCCACCTTGCAACCGGGAACGGGCAACAACAATGGGACGGCCGAGGCGGATCTAATATCGTTCAATGCAGTCCCGAAGCCACCCGATCCGAAGGAGGAAGCGCGAAACAATTTAAAGGAATTGGTCGATCAGATACACCGGTAAGGGCGCGCCGGAATGGAGTTCCAGATAGAAACAGGGTTACTAATGTTTCTTCTTTCCATTGTTTTTTTTAGTAACACGGCACCGACATATGAACAGGGATTTAAAACGCAACGTAGTTTAAGTATGACCGCCGCCACGTACGGGTTTCATCCGGCGGCATATCTTTCTGTGGCGGCAACGCAACAACCACCGCAGCAGGTGGTGGCCGCGCCGCACCTCCAGGGTCCGTACAGTGCCGCCTCGATGCAGCTGGTCCCGTACACCAATCAGAAACCGAAACCACTCACACCGGAAGAGCTTCAGCGACTGTACAACAGCCCTCCGATCTACGCCGTGGCTGCGGCAAGTGGAGGTCCACCACCCGTCTACGGGAGTACCATAACTCCCCCCGTTTACGGTGTGGTACCATCGGCTTACGGTGTCGCCCACTACCCCAACGCCACCACCTCGACGCCTTACCCAGCATCATCAAATATCCAGCAAACGGCCGCACCACCACAAGCATCACAACCATTATCATCACTACCTCAACCGTACGCGGCATCGGTTGCTCCAACCCTTTACCCCGCCCTGCCCACCCCGGCAAACCCCCCGTTGCCCGTTGCCAACCCCGAGACGGCCGTCGTGCCCGTACCGAAGCTTGGCGCAACCGGGAGATCCTATTCCCAGCCGCATAGCGTCATCATCGCCAGCAACAGACAACCGTCGCCGGCCCGTGCCCCGGACAGCGGAAGTGCCAGCGGCAGCAGTGTCGTCCTGCGCCCGAAAAGTGATCCCTCGGGGCAGGGCAAACGGAACGGGGGCGCGAACGGCACCGATCTGATCGATCTCGGGTTCGAGGACAACTCTCGCGTCTCGGTTCTGGAGGCGTTCGATCCGCTGCTCTGTGGCAACCGTTCGTCCAGCAGCAGTGGCGAAGACGACAAAGGTAAACCTTCCGCATCCGCACACTCACACCAGCACTGATTTGGGTGATGACGCGCGGGCGAGCAAACCATAACACGGGGTCATGGAGGGAGAAACAAGTATGGGTGCTGTTAACAGTTAACGGGAACAGTTGTCATAAAACTGGTAGGACAAAGACGATTGGGCGTCGTTTACAGCTTTGCAATCGATCTACGCTTTCGTCGTTGGGTCGTAAATATGGACCAGTTTAAAAATAAGGACATTTTATCAATTCAATATTATTTTAAACAGGATAAGCATGAAAAAGTATTTGATCAGAAAATTACAACAAGTATTTGAACAGTAGACAAATGATTTTCTATGGTCCATTTTTCCTCTTCTATCCATTCAATCAAAAATAATTCTTTCGGAATCGATATGATTAGATGGAAGGTTAATTTATTTTTTAAACTCTTTGATTTAAGTTCAAAACCCGGTAAAAATTATGTTCTCCATAGTAAAATATGTAGCTGTAAATTGTGCTAAAAATTCTTGAAAAACAATTTGTGGACCGGCTGTTTTAAAATATTGTACGTGCCACAAATCCACACTTCTGCTTGTTGTCCCGCTGGTTCATATTACCCCCAAAAGAGGTCACATAATTTTTGGTAAAATTTTTACTGTTGATAAATGCACCTTAATGTTTTAATACTCTTAAAGTCAGGTTTTTTTTTCAAACGAAATTATCACTATCTTGTTTAATTTCGTAAATTTGTTGTTTCCTAAGGAAACATGTTTGTACCCCGTCGCACGTTAAACCTTACATAAGCGCCCGAAGCTGGAAACGTTATCTACGTTGCCACTGTAAACAGTTTTTTTTTTGACCGGTTGTAATTGTGGAGTAAAAGTCACGTCAGCAACGTCGTGTGACGTATTGGCACAAAAACGCTTTTCTGACATACTTTCCCTCTATGAACACAGTACAATATATGAACCGTTGTGGCCGTACGACGAGGTCCGTCTTTACTATACGCTTGAAACAAATTATAACTGAGATGACGCTAGAAACGTCTTAGCGTGGTCGCCCCCGCAGTTTAGCGACGCGAGAGATTATCGCGCTGGTCCAGCCGTTTAGCGAATCCGCACGCGGGGTTCCGCTCGAACGACCAATTCCCAAAGCGCTTGCTTCCTGGTGCAGTCTTGCCGATAAGGCAAACGACGCGGGACGTCTTTCGAGTGGGAGACCCACGCTACGGGAAGACACTAAAGCGCCATTATTTCCGTAGACGACCGACGCGCATAAAAAGTAATTGTGAAATGAATTTCACTTAGCTTACGAGGGAGAGACTTTCTTTTCCTTGCTATCGTTCTCTATATAAGTTTAGTGCCGTTTTTATTTTACCTATTCTTAGACAACTTCTATCTTTACGCTACTTCTATTTCTAACGCTAAGAGCTAATTAGTACAAAAGATAACAAACTGAGCGGTTTTTTTTCACTTTCGAGCACTAAAATCTATTCTTATCTTTAATGGCCCGTAACAAGAAATTCGTCTCAGCAATAACTGCGGCCCCGTAGAATACCTCCTTAATCCTCCCCCGTGAGGGGTTTTTATCTCTGTTCGATCTTATCGGTACGACGCGACTACCATACACCCTGCAGCTATCGTCTCGAAGGCGGGCCTACGACAACGTCGTCAGCAGTAGCCAAAGCCGTTAGTGTCCGGCAGCAAGTGTTTCTGCTTCAAGCTCCGTCCTTCTACTCGCCTTTTTGCCTCCAAACACAAAACCACAACAGGCCACAACAAACAAGCGCCACACACACACAGTGTTGGCCGGTGCCTTTTTCTTTGCCTCCAAAAATAAGAGTCAGTGCCTTTTGAGTCTAAAACTGTTTCATAGGGAGATTGGTTTAAAAAGAACGGTTAAGAAAAAAAAACACTTCTCACTACGTGGTTCGATCAAGTGGAATTTAAAGTTGATAACGGAGTTTACGGAGTTTAGTGTTCTAAATGGTGGTGCTGATATAGGAAAACCAAACACTATCAATTTAAAACAATCAGTTTAAATTTAAATCAACTTCCATCAAAGCATTAGACGAATGTGCAAAACAAACAAAAGAAACGAGAAGAGAAAGAGAAAGAACAATCAACGCTCAATAAAGTTTAGTAATGTTATGTAATCAAAAGTGGCCATATCTTTTATTGTAAAACCTTAAACAACCAAACACAACAATCAATGTACAGTTCGTAGAGACGTTTCTCGGTTGTTGTTGTGGTTGATGTTGCGGTGGTTATTGTTGCTACAGGCAAGTCGGTCCGGTTCCGAACCATGTTCAAAGTAATACGTGTGCGCAAATCTTTTAGAGCGGCCAAGAGCAGAAAGCATTCGAAAGGTTTGAGCTTACTGAATGTACCCACACCACCTTGATCACCCTTGAATTGGAGAAAAGTTAATGTTCCAAAATTCATGCTCACTTTATTATGAATATTGTTACTAACTTTCCACACGTCCCTTACCGTTCTCTCTCTCTCTTTATTCCTTCTCTGTGTTTCCCCACAGATGACACCTCGTCGACGTACTACGAGGATTACGATCCGTTCGATTACATCTACACCGGTGGCACGCAGTATTCCGATCCGGTGTACGATGCGGTCGTCAACCGCTCGCTGTCGGACAAAACGGCCACACCGCTTTCGCCACCTGCTTCCCTGCTGTACGGTGCGATCGGTTCCCTGCCACCCGGCACCCCCGGCAGCGGTTCCGTCGCCTACGGATGGGTGCCTCCGCTGCCACACGATGCCGAGGAATGTCCAAAGGCAGCGAGCGGCGTCGGAGAGCACGGGGAACCGCCGCCACTACCGCCACGAAACACCGCCGGCAGCTTCTACCATCCGATGCTGGCCGGTTCCGTCGTGCCGAGCGAACCGCCAACGTACGAGGTGATGCAACGCAAAGCGACTGGCGGCTCCGAGCGGCGCACCACGCCGTACAAGCTGTACGAGAACGTCGTGGTGCGGAAGAGCTACGATAAGGAGCTGATTTCGTTCTACAACATGGTGAAGCAGCTGCGAGGTACGTGGTGGAACGTCGGACGAACGACGCAGGCACTAATCTTTTAACACTAGCCGACCTAGCAGGGGACCTTTTAACCTTTTGATCGTTTTTTGGGGGATTAGGTAGCTTTGTGTACATTTTTGTAGGCTTTGTTAGAACATTTGTTTTTATGCACTGCAACAATCTCTAACCTTTTTTATTGAACTTGTTAAAATGAATGTATAAGTGGGTTCGAAAACCTTTTTTTATTGTAATGCAGTGTTAGCATTAGCGTTTTGTTTTCCTTCCAAAAATAGTCGATACCAAGGGTCGTCATACATTTTCTAAAAAGGGCCAGATGATGATAAACAACCCGAAAGCGCAGGCCGGACACGTTAAACGATCATATAATTAATACGAATGAATGAATGAATGAATTAATGACGATGAATTAATATTTAATGAGATGAATTAATGATTATAATAATGACATTTTCAAAATAATATTAAACCCTGTTGAATGGAGTATCAACTTTCTACATAGTAAAGTTACATAAAAAAGTGATGCAAGATAAAAAATTTCAAATTTTATCGTTCAACTTTTTGATTTCTGTTGATTAATTTCCTTAATTTTAGTTGAAATCAATCCTCTATTAAAATTATTTTACAATATCTTGGTTTCAATGCCGTACTCTCAGCAATAAACAAATAAATCAACTTACACGAAATTCACAAAACTAGGAAATTTAGAATGCTCAATAATGCAAATACAATAGAAAAAGTCTTATCAAAAGTATAAGAGGAAGTTGGACTGATATTGAAAACCTCGTTCCACAATTACAAGCTTCAGCTTTAGGATAAGAAAACAAACGTTACATCATAAACAAATTCGATAAAAATTAAGATGGGTTTTTCGTATGTAAATAGTACTCAAATGTTCTTACGGGTCGGATAAATCACCTGGCGGGCCTGACTTTGCCGACCCCTGGTCTATGCTAATGAGGCTCGAATGGCTTGCAAAAACAAATTCAACGACCTCGTCCAAAACTTAAAGAAAAAGAATCAACACTTTGTTGGAACTAAAGCAGAGATTTTGCAAACTAGAAATTAACTGAATAATCGATCAATTGCGATAAAAGTGACAAGAACTAAGATGATAAATGTCTTGTTGTCAAATAATATTATCTTATTGTTCTTCTCCCTAGGTCAATATCGCTACGATCACCTCGGTACGAACGTGGGCCACATAGTGGCGGCAGAATTCGAACATCGCTACGCGGAAGGCACGAGCATCAAGCTGCTGGTGCATCCCGCATTAGACTGCTTTAGCGGACAGGACCACCCGAAGGGCCAGCTGGAAGGCTACGGACCACCGATACCATTTACCTGTGATAGTGAGTATCGTTGATTAGAATCCGGGTTTTCCAAAGAACTTGAACTAATACATTCTTTGCTTGTTTGCTGTTGCGCAGTTACGACAACGGTGGAACATGTGATCGCCCAGGTGTACTGTTCGCTCGAGGGCCAGATACTACACGCGGTGAGCGATTACGTGCTGAAGGCGATCGGTATACAGGAGATTCTGTGCGGCCGAACGCGCCTCAATCAGCTGCAGTGCGTGCACGACAGCGTGAAGCTGGAGCACGACGTCCAGCTCGGTTTCATCCCGAAGACGGCGCGCATCATGAGAGCGATCGCGCGCACCGCCCAGGACGACGCGCAGGACGCGGAGATGCGGCTGGAGCATCTCGTACCGAAGGAGACGTCGTACTCGATCTGCTACGACGATCTGATGATCCTGCTCGAAACGCTCGAGGCGGAGATCGAGAAGCTGCAGTCGCTCGCCGACGACGGTCCGTCCGGCCGCTCGATACTCACCTGTTCCGGCGTGATACAGGCGGTGAAGGCGATCTGCAACCTGCTCGGACCGCTCGATACGCTGGAGATAGCAAAGTCGATCGACGATCTGAGGGCGTGCTGCGATCACGGGCAGACGGTGTACAGCTACGGGGACTCCGGGGACGGGCACGCGTATGGGAACGGCAACCTGGCCATCGTGTCGGAGAGTGGCGACTACGCGGAGGTGAAGCTGCGGCCGCGCACCATCCCGCAGCAGATCCGCTACCGGTGCAACGAGGTGCGGAACGCGATCCAGGGTCTGCTGGAGATCTACGCGCAGGCATTCCGCGTCAACTTCACGGTCAACGTGCCCGAGTACAACGCGAACCCGATCTCGATCTCCGGCATCTCGCAGTCGGTGATGGTGAACGTGTCGTGTCTGCATCGGCCACCGGTTCACTGGCGGCACGACGAGTACAATCTGGGCGTGCAGATCTATCATGGCGCGCGGTACATCAGCGAACCGTATGTGGTGCAGTGTTCGAACGAACTGTCCGGTATCTACCCCCGGTTGACATTTAACTCGTGGATCATGTTCCGCAACCCGGTGTGTACGTTACCGCGCGAGGCTCGGCTTGTGTTGGTGCTGTACGGTTGTGTTCGTGAACCGGTCGATGGCGGAAGTGATGCCGAGGGACGATCAACCACTGGCGGTGGAGGAGGAGGAGGAGGTGGAGGATCAACAGGTGGTGGAGGGGGAGGATCGGGAACAACAAATGCAGACCACCATACCACGGGGGATGGTGCCGGGCGGATGGCAAAGATCGAACTCGGCTGGTGTTCGCTGCAATTCTTCGATTTCGAACGCAAAATGATCCAAGGCTCGTACCTGCTACCGATGTGGCCCCCGACGACGGACAAGTTTTTCGGTCCCGCTCCCTCCAAGGGTACGTACCCGATCGGTGGAAGCTTCCCGATCCTCGGCATCGAGATCCCGAGCTACGGTGGTGCGGTCGTGTTCCCGGAACCGATCCGCAACCTACCGCCGGTGGTGCAGCTGGACTTTCACAGTCTCGATCGGAACCTGCAGCAGGAGCTGATCGATACGGCCGAGCAGGGCTACTCGCCGGACAAGCTGGAGAAGCGTGAGGTGCTGTGGGAGAAGCGTCACTACCTGCATCGGTTTCCGCACGCTCTTCCGAAGATTTTGCATGCCGCGCACAGCTGGGACTACGCGTGCTTGGCGGATCTGCACGCGCTGATCAAGTCGTGGACGGCTCTCACTCCGGTGCAGGCGCTCGAGCTGCTGTTGCCTCGCTATCCCGACTTGGAAGTGCGCCGACAGGCGGTCGAGTGGATCGCGGCGATGGCAAACGACGAGTTCATCGACTACCTGCCTCAGCTGCTGCAGGCCCTCAAGCACGACACGTACGAGGGATCCCCGCTGGCGATGCTTCTCCTCAGGAAGGCGCTCGAATCGCCTCGCATCGCGCATCACCTCTACTGGCTGCTGCTGCACAGCTTACCGGGCGAAGCGCCCCAGAACATGATCGACACGCAGGAGACCGCCTGCGACGAGGTGCTGATGAACCAGGCGCGCTACCACCGGCGCAACCAGCTGATGCTCCGCGCGCTGCTGGCGATCTGCGGCGAGAAGCTAACCGGTCGGTTTCTCTCGCAGAACATGATGTGCAAGCGGTTGGGCGAGGTGGCGCAGAGCGTCAAGATGGCGAAGGACTCGCACCGCCTGCAGGTGCTCAAGCAGGGCCTCGAGTCGGTCAATCAGATGCTGATCGATGCACCGACCGTATTGCCGCTCGAACCCGCCGCCGAAGTGACCGGGGTGATCGTGCGCAACTGCAACTTCTTCAACTCGAACACGCTCCCACTGAAGATTGTGTTCGCTGGCCCGGACAGGGTGAGCGTGCCGGCCATCTTCAAGGCTGGGGACGACCTGCAGCAGGACGCACTCACCATACAGATGGTGCGCATCATGGACAAGCTGTGGTTGCGCGAGGGGCTCGACCTCAAGATGGTCACGTTCAACTGCGTGCCGACGGCGTATAAGCGGGGCATGATCGAGCTCGTGTCCGACTCGGAGACGCTGCGCAAGATCCAGGTCGAGTGGGGCGTGACGGGTTCGTTCAAGGACAAGTCGATCGCGGAATGGTTGGCCAAGCAGAACCCGTCCCAGCTCGAGTACCAGCGGGCGGTGGAGAACTTTACGCGCTCGTGCGCCGGCTACTCGGTCGCGACCTACATCCTAGGGATTTGTGATAGGCATAACGATAACATTATGCTCAAAACGTCCGGACATCTGTTTCACATCGACTTCGGCAAGTTTCTCGGTGACGCGCAGATGTTTGGCAATTTTAAACGGTATGACCCCGGTGTTGTTTTGTTCCCACGAGACTTTACTTTAACATCGTTATCTTCCCTTTCCCAGTGATCGAACGCCATTCGTACTGACCTCCGATATGGCGTATGTGATAAACGGTGGCGATCGGCCATCGGCCAAGTTCCACCAGTTCGTCGACCTGTGCTGCACGGCGTTCAATATTGTGCGCCGCCACAGCGACCTGCTGCTGCACATGTTCGCGCTCATGACCACGTCCGGCATACCGGGGGTGACGGTCGAGGCGGTCAACTACGTGCGCAATGCGCTCCTACCGGGCCAGTCGAACCCGGAGGCGGCGGCCACCTTCGCCAAGATGATCCACATCTCGCTCAAGTCGTGGTTCACGCAGTTCAACTTCTTCCTCCACAACATCGCCCAGATGAAGTTCTCCGCCGAGACGGGCGACGGTGAGCTGCTTAGTTTCATTCCAAGGGTCTACACGTAAGTCGAGGAGCGAATATAAACCGACCCCGCGCGGAGATTCTCTAACGTTTCTTCTTTCTCATGGTAACCCCAGGATGGCCCAAGATGGTCGGCTGAAGACGGTAGCCGTGCACGGTTACCAGAAGCGGTACGATCAGGAAAAGTATTACACCTACATCCTTCGGGTGGAGCGGCAACATCAGCCGGACGCGGCGTATCTGTTCCGCTCGTACAAGGAATTCTGTGAGTTCCACCAGAAGCTCTGCCTTCACTTTCCGTTAGCCAAATTGCATAGGTAAGTTATGGTATAATAACTCAGTACTCTGCTAGATTGTTTTTGGGTTTTCCATCGTCCGATGTTCGTTAAAATATTAATGACGCTATGAGATATCAGTTCTTCTTCTAAAATAATAGATGAATTCTTCGCTTTGGTATAACTTGGACTTTATTTTGTTTGTTGTTTGTTTAGAAAAGATAGGGTTATGTTTTACTAAATTCTATCGTCGTAATTTATAAATTCTTATTTGTTATATCTTTTCTTTTCGTACTTTTCGAAGAAAAAATTTAAATTTAGTTTTATTCAAAGCAAGGATGGCCTTGTAAATTATAACTGTTTGAAATCATTTTTTGAAAACATTTTTTTGTGTGAAATTAATTATAGCTATTTCTCAAAGCTTGTGAATGCAAAAAAAATCTAACATTCGAAATTAAATGAATAACGTTTGCATCTAAAAGAAAAGGCAAATTTTCGCCGGCGATAAGAAAAAAGTTAACCAAGCTAAATCAAATGAAGTAATTTATGTTGTAAAGTTACATTTTTTAAGTACTTTAAAAAATTTTCCGACGGCCAGTAAATGTAGGGATGTTTTTCAAGGCCACGCAACCTCGGTCCTACCTTTAAGATTCGTGTAAGTAAGGGTTCGCAGGGGTATATTAACCATATCAAGTATATTTGACCGGTTCAACTCCCTCGATGATCTTTGATTTACTGTATGTTTAAGGTATGTCCAAAACTCTGGATCGTATTCTTTATAATGTTTTCTAGTAAAGTTGTTTAATTGCGGTAGGCACTGCATACCATACTCTATGGTCAAACATCCAAATCAGCTGAGTTCGGAAGGAAATGTCTCACAATTTCAAACAAGTTCGTTCCGCGATGAAGTTGAAAGTTCCACCACATTATCAAACGTAGTTGGTTTAATGTTTTGGCCACTACAGATTCAATTTAAATGATAAAGTTGTCACATTTCTGCATTCTAAATTTAAAAGAAATGCTACTCTTCGTTTTGCTCTCAAAAGAAAGTTGCTAGCGTTTTCCGTTTTTCCATGAAAAGTCGTTAAAACTTGTCTATTTTTTGTTAATGCAAACGCTGGAGTAAAGACAAAAATTGGTAACTTAATCTATCTATCTCCTTAAATACTTTCCTAATAACAAAAACTTGTTATGAATTGATTGTTCCCGTAATCAAATTTAATGTCCTTTTGGATCGGTATTTTAATGTTCTTGTGGATAGTATCTCAGTATTAGTTAAAAGGCACAACATTTCCTCTCTATACTGTTGCCAATTCTCTGTGTGTGAAAGGATTTGACCCCAAATTCTATAAAATGTTACAAAATCCTTTTGTTCATATTTTCTTTGCAGAAAAATATTATTTGACAACCGAAGTTACGGTTACCAATCAAACAAAATTCTATCAGCGTTATGAAATCATAAGCTTGTCACTGTGTTGATAAACAGATTTACCGTGCGGAATGTTTGTATCACTGAATCATCGAAGTCGCTTGTGATGATGATGATGATGATGATGATTGTACTTACTCACCTTTCCGATAACCTGTCAAAAGGGGAGAAACCCCCCACGTCACGTCACTGTCTCATTTGGATCATACCGCGAGCCGTAAATGAAAATCCCTCCGGTAATTCGTTCTGTACGGCACATTGGATACCATTTATTCGACACACTTCGACACAACGCCCACGCCTAATCTCTACCTTCCCGTTTTAATCTATACGTGAATCAGCGAACGCAGGTCAGGCGGACGTTTCCGAGCAGTTCGAATCGCTGGCACGCGCTCGCGTTGTCTGGGGTTTGGCCACCGCACTGCGATCGTCCCTGTTGATTGGTTCCGCCTCCTGTGGCCGGGCCCTCTGATTGCGCATCCCCCGAAGCGTTCGTGGTTGTGCTACGGGTTCGCTCGGATTGCGGGTGTATTGGGACGGCGCGGTAGAGGAAGGACCTTGCAGAAGTGAGGCCGGCGCATTCCGCAACACTTCCGGATCGATCTGCGTCTGGGCGGCCATCGTTTGGTTGATGCTGGATCGATGCCTTTGCACGAAGTCCCAATTGAAGTCCTCATCGGAATCATCGTCGGTCGTTTGGTTGTGGTCGACGGAGTGTGCCACTTGGGGAATCATTTGAATGTCCTCTTCCTTCCGAGGGGATTGGATCGTCACCTTCACTGGCTCAGGAATGGCCTCCGGAACATCCTTACTCGTCGGAGCACCGCGTGTCGATCGTGGTGGAGGCGTTGGAATAGTCATCACCGGTTCGCTAACGGGGTCTACCACCATACTGGACATAGCCTCCACCACGGCGGGCGGTGCAGGAGCTCGCTTTTTCAAAATGGACTTCGGCTGTGGCGGGGACTGGGCCGGGTTCGGTACGCTTGTCGCCACAACCCTTGCCCTTGGAGATTCCTTCTGCCTTGGCGTTGGTGGCGATGGTGTCGACGGCGTACTCGGTGCGGATCGTTGCGACACCGGACTGGCAGGTTTGCGCACCTTAACACGCTCAAAGATGGCGTCGAACGAGTCGTAGATTGGTTCGGGGTCCTCCGGCGCAAGCGGAACAATGTAATCCGGCTCAACTTCCACTGGTTTCCGCTGAGCTGGAGGACTTACAGGCGCAGAATCACCTTTGGAGGGAAGCGAATTACTTGACGTTGTCCTCGGAATCGCTGTCACTGGTGGAACGCGTGCCGGTGCATCTGGCTTGGGAGTCCTCGGTGGAGTTGGACCACTCAGTACCTCCACCGAGCGGGGCGACCGAAGTTCGTACGACGTCACATAACCACTGGTAGAGTCGTCGGAACTATTACCGTCATCCCGTGGGAATCTTTCGCTGCCACCGGAGCTAGTGGGAGAGGTCGCATTCGCGAGGTTCCCCAGTGACTTCGCCTTCCCGACGAGTCCCTTCCGCACCGGCGGCTGAGGAGGCGTGTAGGTCGGTTCGGGTGGCGTATCATGCCGGAGCGCACCATTACCAGTGCGACCACCTATCTTATCTTCCGTATCAGTACTCGTCGTTGGCTGCGGTCTGCTGACGGAGGAGATGGTGGTGGGAACGGGCAACGGGACGACGGCGGGTGGTGCTTTGATGGAGTTAGTAGACGCAACAATTGTTCCACCTCGTGTCATC
Organism: Anopheles coustani; assembly: GCF_943734705.1. NCBI lineage: Eukaryota > Metazoa > Arthropoda > Insecta > Diptera > Culicidae > Anopheles > Anopheles coustani. Next base: position 71,750,293 of record NC_071288.1, on the reverse strand, counting down.
GAGAGGGAAGAGGACGACGGTCCGTTTGTAGACGTGGTGTTTGTCGGGTTACTCGTACGGTATGCTAGAATGGACCATTGGGAGAACAATTTAGATCGGTTTTCTCTCGATTCTTGGGACAACGCCTCCGGATACGTACTGGCTCGCGCGATCGCTTGCGGCGGTGGTTCCCAAAAGGACGTTCGAACCGGTTCAATGTAGTCCTCAAAGTTTGTACTTTGTCGATAGACACCCGTCACGGTCCCACTAGCAGCCTGCGTTTTGTCGGAGAGAAACATTTATCATCATCGATATGCCAAGGAAAGATCTCTCACCACTCTGTTCAATGTTTACCTCCTTTCGGCGAATACTCCTTTCCGGTGCGGGGGGAATCCCGTCGAAGGTAATTCTTCGCCGGAACCACTTCAACTTCAGTCCCATCTTGGCGTACTCCTGTATGGCGTTGTGTTGCCCCTTCACCGGGAAATGTTTACCTCCAAAATGTAAAACGATATCTCGCCAACCTTTGAACACCTTTCGGATTCGCCTCTGAATGCGGTCAGTGGCCAGGAACCAACCGCTGGCGATGACACTTGATGACTGATTCGATCCCTTCGTACACTCGGTTCAGTTTGGTTTGACGGTTTGGCTATCGTAAGCGCACACACACACACCAATTCTTCTCCCTTTCTCTCTCTCTGTCTCTCTGCCGATGGCACCCACTTGTAGATAGTACCTGTTACCCTGTGTTAGGGCACCTGCGGGGGGATGATGATTGAAGGCCGACGCCGCGCATCGCCGGTGTTGATTTGACGTCCGATCGGTTGTGCCGATATCTTATCGGGTGTTGTGGAGGGAATTGTTTCATTGAAACAACCGAACGACGTCGATATATAAAACTTCACGTCGGGGGACGAAGCTGTGGCGAAAGGATCGCAAGCAAAAATGTGTCCCGAGGAATGTCGCCCGGCTCGACACGAACTACACAAATAAGTAGTTGTACTTTTCTCCGGTGATTTTGCGTACCACAACGAGGTTATGGCTTGGTCCCATCGTTCAGAACTCTAGTATCTTATGCGGTACGATACCGAAAAGGGCCGCTGTTATCTTAATTGACAATCGGTTGCTTTTTTACTGCTGGCTAGCGCGGCATCTGCTGATGGCGTTGTTAAAACCCTCCGACAATGTTCTACCGTTAGTTCTGATAAGAGATTTGAAGGTTTTCTCCATTTGGTGGTGACGACATTAGAAATATGGTTTTCAGAGTCGATGTGAGGTAATAATCCTGTTGGTATCTTTTTTTCTTTTTGCCCCCTCCCCTCAGTTTACCATCCGGTATACACGTCGGGCGCTCGAACGTCAAAGTCGTGGCCGAACGTCGTCTTCCAGAGATTCGCCAGTTTCTCATATCGCTCTTCAACTCGGCCGATGAAATTGCACATTCCGAACTAGTTTACACATTCTTCCATCCGCTGCTGCGCGACCAACAGGAGGCCGACATCAACTCGGCCAAGGTGAAGGGTGAGTATTTGGATGGCCTCGGATGGCTTTTAGGACCCTTTCATCATGTGTATTTTGTTTTTGTTTTTTTTTTTAGGTATTCCCGCCGCAATGGAGGACAACCAGCCGCCGCAGGTGGGTGGCAAGATAAAGATTTCAATGCAGTACCACCGGGACACGCTGATCGTGATGATTCACCACGCGCAAGCGCTACCGACGACGCCCGGTGGCCAACCGCCGAACACGTACGTCAAGGTGTACCTCAAGCCGGACAGCTCGAAGGCCACGAAGCGCAAGACCAAAGTCGTCCGGAAGAATTGCAATCCTAGCTTTATGGAAACGGTATGTTTGTCACTTAACGAGACCCTTAAAGGAAAGCAAAAGTTAACCCGAGATCTGTTTCGCAAATCTTTCCCCAGTTGGAGTACCGGCTCCCGCTCGAGTTCATCCAGAAGAAGTTGCTGCAGGTGACCATCTGGTCGCATGATTCGCTGCAGGAGAATGCGTTCCTCGGTGGGTTCGAGATTCCGCTGGCTGAGATTGATCTGCGGCGGGAAACGTTACAGTGGTACCAGCTCGGATACCTGTCGCGGGTTTAGTGGGACGACGTCTCATTCTGTGTTCCTCGCTACTCTGTCGCTGTGCATTTCATTGTATTATTTTTGTCTAACTACTTTCTTATATGTCCGCTGCTAGGTTGTCACGATATACTCAAAGCAAAGAAGATGATGAAAAAGAGAGAGAGCGAGAGTGATCTATACATGTCCGTATTCCGTTAGTGTCCGTAACGTTTTGCTGTAAAAGATCACAGACATTTCTGTGGCACAGCAAATGCTAGATAATATGTTCGCAATGCCCGGAATCATTTGCACACGGTTTCGATGCTGCAAATAGCCGTTTTAGAAAGTCTATTTTATGTTTTCCATTTATTTTCTCTTCCGTGTGTATAATTTTCTTATAAAAGTAGCTATGTAAAAAGGACACCGCCTTCAACCAAGGTTCCCTCGTCGAAGTGATGTCTAGGTTAGCTAAGGGATAGTGCGTGTGCTCGGTAAGGACTTAGTTTCCACGTGTTTTCTTTTTGTCTGTAGCTTTGTGCTTTGCATTTGCTAAGTGTTGTATCATAAAGAAAGGATATTTTTATTTATTTTCATATTTTTGAAAAGCGTTGGTACAGGTAAACATAAACCTTCCCCCCGTGGCCGGCCGGAGGCCAGGTATACCAAAACAAACAGCTACTGCTGACTAGGCGTTTGGAATGACCCGGGGCTGGGCCCGTGGGGCGCGAGGTAAAGATGAAGCAAATATACCTATATTAAAATTTACATCGCCAATCACCTAACAACGGTGTTCTCCTACTGCACGTCCACGTCCGAAAACCTACATACGCACCGTTACGGCGGATGTCCTTATCGCGCTTTTTTTCTTTTTTTTTTTTGGCGGGCCATAATGTACGGTGCACAAATTGAAGGGCTTTATCATGCATCTTTACGACGATATCACATTCGATTACGGATGCGAGAATGGAAGGAACGGGCGGCTATTTGTGTCAATGTGATAAAATTCCTCGAAATTATCAGAGAAAGCGGAAATTGTGGTCGTTCCGGAATGTTTGTTATTGCACCGCGGTTGATGGGAAATTCTAATATTTTAAACAGAGCAGATCAGAGTTTGGTTGGTGTATAATTACAAGCTGCAACAGTCCTGTCCACCAAGGTCCTTTTGGTTGGTGATCATTAGAATCTTTCCTGTATTACCCCTTATTTAATCTTGGCATAACTGCATTTAAATTGCTCAAACACGTGTTGAACTTGTAGATTTGCTATTTTTAAGGAACGATAAGAGACTGAACAACATACACAGAAAAACGAAACAAATCTTCATCATTGGTGTTGCTTCATGAAAAAGATCTTAACCCAAATGATATTCTCACAAAAATGTGTCTGTAATCCAAGAGTAGAATTTATTCTAAATAATTTATATATGAAATTATAATTTCGAAATGGTTTTGGAATGTCGCCACCATAACTGAAAATTGCTGTAATTCACCCGAACTTGATTCAAGCGTCGATGCAAAGAGCTGTCTCTTTCCGCCCAACAAGCCGGTTGGCAAAATGTGAACGAAACAGCAATATATAAACAATCGCATGAACGCCCCGACGCGCGGATGAACACGGATGAACGGAAAAAGCGAGCCGCTGATTGGCTGGAGCGTTGTTCGAAATCATCATGTTCGAATCTAGTTTCCACGCTCTTCCCCTGCCCCCGCCCGGTGAACCAATAACCAACACATATTCACATACGTAGCATTAATTTCCTCAAAAACTAAAAACGATGGAAAAATCTTAACTTCGACAAAGTTGTGTGTTTTGAAAAGACCTTTCATTTGAGGGGTCACATGCGAAAATCGGTTAGGCGATCATGAAATTATCAACAAATTTGTTACTCCGGCTTAAAAATACCACTTGCAATTGATGTACTTGCCCGGCAAGCGTAGCTTCTCGCTCGAAGCTCGAAGCTTCATCCGTTTAGTTCAACTGCGAAAGCTGACCAGTTCGGTTCGATTTAGCTTGGCGCGCGGAGGACGAAGAAATTTCTCATGCATCAGAGAGCAGTTAGGGGAGAAACACCGGTTCAAATAAATTACGCAAAATTGGCTAGAAAAAAGTTATTAAAGTAAGTTAAAAAAGTAAAGTATACCGGCGCATATGGTAACAAGTAGCACGTGAAAAAAATAGTTTTGGTGCAATACTTGCTTAGTGTACCCTCAAAAAGGAAAGCCAGTGAACCGAACGGAGTCTACAAGGTACTCCATACTGTGAAGTTTAGTACTTTGAAGGTTTGAAAAATCATCTGTTAAAGCAAAATTACTTGCCACGCGGGGAAAGTGTACACATATGGAAGTGTCGGAAGTGAAAGAATAAGCGTGTTCCAGTGTTCTTTGCCATCGAGCAAAAGTGAACCACCGTTGCGTGCGAGATAATCAACTTCCCGGAGGCCGGGAACGACGACGGCGAGACTACTCCTCACAAGCAGTGTGCGAGTGCGTAAAGCACCGGAAAGTGTCGACGCCCCGCCAAGCGGACTACTGCGACAAAGTTGGTGACTGCTTCCCTGGTCCTGCCTTATGTTGATAACCACAATCATTGTGGCACCACAGCGTTACCGCCCTGAATGCTTTGTGTTTAGAAGAAGAATAGAATAAAAAGAGTGGAGGAGACTTGAATCGGAACGCTGATCATCAAAAACCCAGCAGTTTGTGCCCGACGCAGCAGTCAACTTCTCCAAAGCATTTTGGACCGGCTTCCTTTGATTTGTCGCTTGCGGCTTCAGCGTACTCTGCGAAATCGCGGAGGCCTACTTGAATCAACAAGTGGTTTTTTTGCTCATGCGATTCACGCAGTAGACCGTGCCTGAGATCCAGAAGTTAAAGGCACCTCTCCAGATCTATTGGCAAGAATTTGTAGTTCGCCGAGAAATTGATTCCTTTGGTGGAATTCGCAGCGTGAAGTCTTGCGTGCTGCAAAGTCTGGACTCGAGCCAGTTTCACTATCGCGCCGGAAGCCTTTGGCGATCCATTCCTCAACCGCGCATCTTTTCGCCTTTCGTGTGCTCTTGTATGCCGGCTTCAGATATTGGGACGCGCGTGCTTGCCGATGCAGAAGAAACAGGTGGTGAGAAGCTGTGGAATGAGGAAAAAAGCGCAACATAATTAGAGCTAATTAGCGCGGTGGAAACCTATTATAAAAAAAAAACCCGTCGAGTAGGTTAGAACGCCCCACTGAGATTTTGCGAAGTTTGCTGGATTGATACCCCCAAAAAAAGTGTTCAACCTAAGTGGTGTGAGAGTGCTATAAGAACGAAGAACTGAACTTAACGAAAAGCTCCATCGCTCCCCCGCCCCCCGTGGCGTCTTGGAAAGTTTCGCGCGACGGATCAGCGACTTCTCCCCATCCACAACCGGAACCGGAATCGCTCGCCGAACTTGACCAAAACGGGCAAGACGTTGGTCCTCCATCCTCCTTCCTCACAGCGCCAAGAAAGGCCATCGTCCACGGCCCGTTACTCCCACACACTAACACGACAGTAAAAGTGCCCACTCCTCACCCTTCTTCAGCCCAACTTCCGACGGAAGAAAGCGTGCGTGTTTGTTTGATTTGTTTGTGTGTTTGTGTTGTGAAGGTTGTGCTTCGTATGTGTGTTTAGTGCGCTGGTATGTGTACCGAAGTACGTGAACCGGTCAGTAGCAACAACGGTGCGTTGATGAATTGGTGGTTCTGATCGATCTACATATCCCCCGGTTGGTGTTAAAGTGTTAGTTGCGTTTGTGAAACCGTTTATCCTTATCGAAGGATCTCGGGCGACTTCGCCTAGTATTTGACACGCCTCTGGTGCCGGAGTACGGAAAGTCAGAATCCAAGTGTGCAATCTAACCTAACTGAAGCGCTCGAAGCTCGCAACGCCAGCCGTGCACCGAGAAAGGGTGCCAAGGTGCTCCACGCCCGCAGAAGTAGTAGTAGTTCTAGGAAAACGCTGGTGATAGTGCGGGTGCAGCGCAGTGGTAGGCGATAACACAGGCCCGGACGCCTGGCTGGGTGGGTCGCAGGAAGCAGTTGTAGTGCAGCACAACCGTACCGGATCCGGTGTTTTGCGTTCGATCGCAACCGGATCGTAACCACTAACGGCCGTCAAGCTGGATTACCTAAACGCAATGGATTTCGACGACGGGGACCTGAAGGACATCTGGGACACCGATCTCGATGCGGTAAGTGTTTGTCCCGAAAAGGGACATCTGAAATGGATACCGGGTCGCCGGTGAGGCTGTAAACTAACCATAGGAACCTCACGTCTGGGTGTCAGATTATAGTGGAGAGATGTCTTTAGCCATGGCTCTAGGTGGAATCGGTAGAATCAGATGGTTCTTTAAATCTTCGTGATTTTGTATAATGATCCTTATTACTTTAATTCCAAGTCCACGATCTTTCTCCTTTGAATTACATAAATGTCCAAACGAACAGGTTGGATATCCAGATAATGATCCTCAGATAAAGAACTCCACGATATTGCCAGAAGATCTAGCATTGACTTGTCATTTAACGCTCTACAAGACTTACTTAGCAGTAGAATATTTTTGAAGTGCCAATCTTTTGGTATATTTATAGCATGTACTCGCTTTTTAACACTCCTCCACGAACCTGTTAAGTACGCGAGACAGAACGGCTCTAAAACTGGGTAATGGTACTTCCATCCATTCCGTTTTTTGCGGCGGAACAGCCAATTTTTCTCGAGGGCGTTCGGGCGTTCGGCCTGTGTCTGCATCAGTTCCGCCGGCGCATGGTTTCGAGATTAGAATAGAACCACGGACTGCAGGAGCGGGTCCGATGCCGGCCTGCTTGGTATGCGCACCACGGATGGACGCATAAAACAATATTTGCCTCCGGGTCCGGCGGCCCGAGCGCTGCACATAGCCTGGGCCGGGAGAGTTGGTAAAGTAATTGAAACATGTGCAGCAGCGTCAAGTGCGATGACGACTACGACGACGACCAGGGGGAGACTATGAGACCGACGATACGGGGCAGTTGAGGAAGCTGAACACATTGCGACCAGACTGTGAGGGATCATAAACCGTCGAGGCCGCCGGAACGAAGTGAGAACATGTGTTGTACGATTTATGCTCTTCAAGACGGACCGCTTTATTCACTCCGCAGTTCAGTCTTTCTTCTTCTTCTTCGCCGCCCCCCAATCCAGCCCACCCACTGAACTAGGTCAGACTTACATGCCGTACGTCCGGACGTATTTGGCCTGAAAGCCAGGAGTTGAGTACTGGGTGTTCGGAAAACCCCCTTAGGAGCTGGATTGATTTGGGACTTTCGATCGAAACTAATCAATTTTGGACATTTCTCGGGCTTTAGCGGGTTTTTCTTTTCTCCTTTAGCCATGCCCCCCTACCCTTCCCCCTCCCCATTTCCTTTTCGTTCCCTTCCTTACGCACCCCCAAAGTCGCAAGTCGAACAGTTGAAGTGAAAGTAAAATCGTGTGACCCCATCGTGTGTCCAATAGTTCGGCCTCCCCCCCACCCCATCCCCGCATCGGTGTGCAATTATCGACGAGCCCTTGTGGAATGCTTTCGGTGCCTCCTTCCCCCCCTCCTCTCTCCCGTCCAACCTCTTGTTGCGCCAACCTTTTGGGGGGGAAGTCGGAAAAGGAAACGGAACCGCAATAAGCCTGGAGGCACGACACGGCGGCCAATCGATTGTCCACCGGCGCACACAATCGCACGTGTTCGGGTGTATGGAGACGATAGAATGGAGCACCGGTGGCTTCCGGTGCGCCCGTTCCACCCACCCACCCACCCACCATCCGAGTTTCGTTAGATATAAATCGATTAGGCAATAGGCGCTTTCCCAGCGGTCACCCATTTGTTTTTTTCCTTCTTTCAACTCCCCCCCCCCCCCTCCCGTTCCCCATCCGCGCACTTTGGAACTGCGGTATTCATTCCGATTGCCGGCCGGTTTACCCCTCCCCCTACCCACCACACGCTTCTCTTCCCAACAGAGAGCTGCAGCCAACCAACCGTTACTGATTGCACTTGCAACAGGCGCTCGCGCCCTACACACACACACACGCATGCTCGTCGTGATGGCCGCTGGCGTTAGTTTTTCCGCCTGTAATGCTCAAAAAAATAATACAACGAGTGAAACAGAACTCCAACATAGAGAGGGAGAGAAAGAGAAATAGAAGGGAAAAGCGAAAGAGTGTGCTGGCGTTGGATTAATCTCCTCTCGGTCATCGTAAAAAAAACAGCGCCCCCCACTTTTCCCTTTGCCCCGGTTGCCCGCGAGCGCCTTGCAGCTAGCTACAATAGAAATCATGGCCCCCTCACCTTACCCCAGCGCCCCCACACCAGTGTTGGCCACCCACAAAATTGGGCGACTGTCAATGGAAAAACATCACTGAAATGCCACCATTTTTTTTTCATCAATGTCTTTATGTGTGGTCGAGTGTGTGTGTGTGGTTGAATGCATGGCCCTTTTTTTGTTTCCTATGTGCAACATCCCGAACCAGCTGGAACTCTCATTATATGCTCGATGGGTTGATGGGTGTTTGTCCGAGACTCGTACGCAATTGCTCTCCATGGACGTAATTTTCCTCCTGCGTTCTTTCCGGAGTTGGGAAGCAATACCTTCCTATTCCACCCTCGACAGGTAACGCAAGGATCAACCGGCAGTCGGCCAAATTACTTACCGACCGAACCTCTTTTCCGGACTCCAGACGTCTAGCCGCGAGGCAATGAGCCGGGAGCCTTTACCCCTTTCGCCGTTGGCGTCATTAAGAGCGCGATCCTCGTCCCGACGACGTTCATCCCAGGCATCGATTTGTACCTTCCCAACATCGGCCTTCGGCGAGGGAGTGGTCGATCGCCTGTCACATTCCTTCCGATATCCAATATCCAGTTGGAGCGTTGTGTTACACCCTCTTTCACCTTGTAATCGCAGCCATTCAGTTTGATCTACGGCGTGTGTTATTGTTGTTGTTATGACAAGCAAGTCCCAAAGACGCAGACAAAACAATTGCTGTGAAGGTGTCGAAGCGATTACGGGCGAGCGCTCCATGTCAAATTCCACTCTAATTTGCTACATCACAATTTAATTGACTTTTGATTAGTACAACACGGGACACACACACACACACCATTAGCAGCCTTGTTGGACACATTTCTCTCTCGCTAATGCTTTCAATTAGTCTGCCCTTCGGTGTGCTGAGTTGAGCTGTCCCCTTTCCCCCCATCAGCACACGATACGTTACACGGTATGTAACCTGCGTAGGATTGGTTTTCATCTGTGAATGTTTTGTAACGAAACCCTTTTTTATGATCGTCATTATCATGAGTTGAGTAGTAGAATGTTGTGGTTTGCTAGCAGGGTGTTTTAAAAGTATTCTTTCATATTTATTTCATGACCAACATGGTGTGCCGTTTGACTTCCTACCTAGAACCTTACCCTAGTTTCCGACCAATGTGATGTACTGGAATTCAAAGGACTGACATAAATATTGATTATGGTGAGGTTTACCAGGTATATTCAAAACAGTCAAGCGGCTTTTCGGCCATAAAGCCTCTTTTGTGGCACAGGTGTGCTGTAGATGTAACACTCCAGACTGCCTGCCCTGCGCTATGATTAATGTATGTCGAGCCACCGAACCTCCGAACCGCTTGCGCCATTATCAGTTTATGTTTGATACGTGACGCTCAATACGTGCGTAATCGCATAATAATCGGGACGATCATTTAAACCCTCTACCACCGGCCTTTTCCCATCCGGTCTCCTCCTCCCCGTCACGCCAGCAATGTGCAGCAGCGAGTGGACAATCTTATCGAGCAACCGTTTAGCTAAGCTCTCCTCCAGCCGCTTATCGGGACTGAAGAAGGAAAACTCTCGCAATCTGTGTGGTGTGGGGCCTGAAGATGGCGGATTAGTAAAATATGGCAGTTTGGTATTTTGTTCCGCTTTTCATTTTTTCTTCACACCACAGCATGGTGTTGGCGTAAGTGCGTATCACATCCGGGACATGCCACCGATAAGTGTAACCCGGTGTCTCGAAGAGTTTTGGGAGGGAGAACGCACTCATTGAGGGTTTTTTTCCTCCGATGACTAATTGATAACGGAGCACTTGTCAAGGTGATTTTAATTTTAGACGTCAGTTTGATGGCGGGAAAACCCCCTCTGTAGGGAGGCTAAATACAAACAAAAGAGGAGTGTCGCTGGATATTGCGGTCATCTTGTGCATAGGAGCTGGAGTCAAGCATAGTCAGATGATATTTCGCCAAGTTTGTCTGTGATGTCTCGTCGCATAGAGCTTAGTGCATAATTTACGGTATGACCCAGATTAGAGGTGTCTGCAGATTAAAAATACTGAGAAGAACTAAGGCGTGGATATCGGCCTCCGCGAGCAGGAGAGAGATAGAGGGACACCCCGAAGTCATCAAAGTCAGCAGGAGATAGGACCTTCGCTTGACCAAATTAACGCAGACGCGAGTGTAAACAAACAATTCGCGGTATTTCCGCTCGAGGCTCCATAGCGGGTCGAGCCTGTCGCTCGCAGTGTAAGTTGTTGCATGCATGAAGTGGAGCGTTCAACAACGTTCCCGTGAATGCCTGCCTGCGTACTGATAAGAATCCCCCGTACGCCCCTGTTTAAACTATTTCTTGTCGCCGCCGCCGCCAGCACCCGAGGGCCTATCGGATGGCGTCTTGACGCAATATCCCTCGTCCAGCTAATGGACATTGCTCGTTGTTTTTTTCCCTCCACCAGTCGTTGTCGTTCCGGGGCGCCCCCGCTAGTGGTTCGCGAAGAACTTGGTCTCAAATTGAAAACAATCTACTGATGAGCATGTGATCATTGGGGGTTGCAATAGCTCTGTACAATTAGTTGTTTACGACTCACCAGTGAGTTCCCTCCAGGGGAGGGGAGATTCTGGGAATCCCTCGAGGACTTCCGACTCCCTGGGTGACTGGGTGGTAGCCGAGGTGGTCAGTTCGACGGAGAACATGGTCGCTGAATTCCTTGGAATACTTCATTTGTTTTGAGTTGTACTCCAGCGCTAGCCTGCGGGGCTTTCTTGGGCCGAGCTGCGCTTGCGCTGACCTTTTGAGCGCACGAAGGTTAGATGTTGCCTTCTGGTCAGATACCGGTATGTAGTCTGTTGACCAACATCAGCAGTACAACTTGAAGCAGGTTTTGATATGTGCGGCTCGATAAGACGATAACGGTGCACCGGTGAACACTTTAAGCTCTTGGCGGCGAGGGTGCTACCATCTGGTGTTGATAATGAGTGCCTGGAGAGAGATGTCCGCTTGAGGTTCCACTGATGGACTGTAGGGAACTTTAAAGTCCCACGTGTTGCCAATCAAAGTATTTAAGTGCGCGGGAAGTGACGCCTGTTGTTCGGATACTTTCCCCTCTAAAGTGTGCCGTCGATTGTGCCAGGTGTCGATGTGTCGATAAACTGGACGTTACCCCAACTACCAAACGCTTCCAAATGGAGTCGGCCTGGTCAGTCGGTGAATTATGATGGCTGCAGTTTGAGGCTGAGCCCCTTTTTTTCCTAGAAACAACATTTATTAGGGTAATTTGGAGGCGAAGAACAAGCATTCCAGATAAGCGGGTTCCAGGTTCCCCCGGGCCGTGGGTCAACCTGGTGGCGCCTCCCCGGGTTTTCCCCTTTCATTGATTCACCCTCCTCGATTGATAATCGCTCTCGTACGCTCTCGCTATCGCTGGCCATGGACCTACCGGGACCTGTTTTGTTGTTCCCCTTGGCCACCTCTCGCTGCTCTCACTTGCACGACATAATTGATCGTCGTTTCGACTTCGAAAGCGGCGTAGTACCACCGTCGACGACCGGGGGCCCTGGCAGCGGTTTTTGGCTTATCGCAGGTGCGCTGAGATTCGGCCTCGGGCACATTCGTTTCGGAGCTCATAATCAATTATTCGCTAATCTAGTGGGCCACAACTGCACGACTACAGCGTAATATACCCCGTTCTCCACCCGCTTCCCGGGCCGATCGTTTCGGAACGAGATTAGTCTCGAAACCTCTGCCTCAATCCTCAGAATAGCGCGCCTAGCGTCGCTCCCCGGTCCGTGTTGCTGGCGATGGAATAGAAAGGGAAAGTGTTGAACGTTTATCAACCTGGGCGGTGCTGTGGGTTGGTGTGAGTCCCGTTTTGGCGGCCGAACGACCTTGACGCCTGGGACGGCGGGTTGCTGTCCTTTCCGTTCGAGGTGCGGCAACCGTTTTGCGTAGGTCGATGATAATCGTCATCCCGACCGGGCGTGCCGGATTCGCGCGATCGGAAGATGGAAAGCCCCGTACGAAACCAGCTGGCCGACTCGAAGTTGAGAAGGGTCTTCTAATCTGGTTCCTTGTATTGCCGAACCCATGGATCGGCTGTGTGCGTCTTTCAGGTTATCGTTGAGTTACGCTTGAAGTGTTACGGGAGATTTTTGAAGAGGGAAATTCATAGCGAAGCTCTCCAATACTTCAACGGAAGTCTTAAGCCTGATCGACCAAATTTCCAATGGTTAGTTGGTAAAACCCGCAGGAATGAATAAGAGTTGTGAAATGGGATTCAGACCCGAGTTTGAGCCTAATTCTGTATCATAAATATTCATTCTAGACTACTGAAAAATATGGACTTAATCTCACCATCGAGTTCTTTGGTTCATTGTAGGCTTTCAGGTATGAGAGTTTGGAAATCTAGATCCGGTTTACAATTATAAAGCAATTTTGGACCTGTTGATATATCACACAGATAACACCAATTATGCGCTAGAGTATCTCCCCTTAATGCACAAGGGTTGACGTCCCATTCCTCTCCTATGCTTCATGCAACAGGTGCACAAGCTCACGTGCCTAGAGTACGAATAGTCTGCGATGTTCAAACGCAACGAAGACAAGTTCTCTTCACTTGCATTCAATAGAGCGTGACCGTGACGGGAGAAGAGAGGCTGCTGCGAAACAATGTTGGCGAGAAGTCGAGAAGTCAAGTGGCCAACCAATTCCGCGGTTCGCCGCAGTTAGCCGCATGGTTTGCTGGAGCGGGCCGCACATTAGACGTGAGTGCCCATTGTGGTATGACCACCGTGGGGGGAACACCGTTATACAAGGCAGCATTAGTAGATAAATAAACGCCGAAGATAGATGTGATGTGATGATGGGTGAGGAATGTATTCCCTGTTGGTCTTGGTCACTCCAGGCCGGTTGACGGGGAGGAGGTACCACTCTGTGCCACAGACGAATAAGCCGGTTGGGTACGTCTGGGACGCGATAAAAACTCGCGCACTCTTCGACATCCCACCACTCGATCTCTCCGGACTAAGTCCTAAAATGTAGTCAGAGGCACGCTGCAGCCCTGGTCCATAGAAATGGACAGTCAGTCTGATGGTGTGGAAGTACATCCAGAGGACGCCGGTCCGTCAAAAAGGGAGAAAAGAAAATAACAAACTCTACAACGAGAGTGCGATAGAAAGGGGCAGATATTAAGGAAGTTGGAGTGAGGTGGTTTCAAGATAAGACGGGAAAAAGAATGCCCAAGATCGTGTGTTTGTGTGTGTGTGTGCCTTGTATCGTGATGATCGCGTGCGGCAATGCGCTGCCATGGCAACGCACGAGTGAACTCTCGCTTGAGATCGCGATCGCGAGAGAGAGCCCACACTCCCGCCGGCAAAGGAAACGTGCGGGGTGCAACAATTTATCCTCCCCGGGGGCCGGCCCCTTACGCTACGCCACACCACCACCACCGGGGTTTACTTCGGCCGGAGGCATCCAGCGGAGGATCGAAGCCGACGATCGAGGCGGAAGTGAAAAATGAAAGACTGATCGCGGGAAAGGAAAAAGTTAGAAGGAAAGAAAAACATTCAGTTGGGGCGGAAAAAAAGGCGGCCGGGAAAAGGTGGTGGAGAAGGAAAATTACTGCATGAGTGCAGGCGAATCCCCGATCCCTGAAGACCAGAAGGGAGGTACCTTGGAAGGAGTCCTCTGATGGCCATTGCGTGTCAGAGGGGTAAGGGGAAATTTTATGTTTGCGCACGTGTGCCCGCTTTTACTCCCGAACCCCCCCGGTGTGCGCGTGTGTGTGTGTCCGATCGTGGTCCAACGTCGCGGTTGTATGCGTATTTGTCGACAGCGACGGGTGCCGTGATTTACAATCCGTCATCAATATTTATTGCCCTCTTCATGCCTTCGGCATGAGCGACTCGGGGGCTCATCTGGCGTGAGTCGCGGAACGGAGTGGAGTCACCCGGTTTGCTTCAGGGTGCACAGGTGCACCCGGATGTCACGGATTGGTGGCCGTCCGGGTCCGAAACCAGTTCAATCGCAATCCCCCTCCCCCGAACGGCGCAATGCCGAGCGGACACCTTCGGAAAGAGCAAGCATGCAAGCGAGCGAGCGATCATCTAGGAAGGATCATCAGATTCCGTAGGGCTGGAATGTCTGGAGTTGAAAACCTGTTGCGAACCGTCCGAGTGGTAGACTGATTGGGGCAAATTATCAAACCCATCCGATATTGCCGGTTCCATTCTTACGTCTTAATTGGGCAAATGAATCGGATGATACCCGGTACGGGTTCCCACCGTTCGCGATCTGCTAGAGTTCTCTAAGTTATCGCTGGACATTTTGAAGTTCCTGCGATCCACAATCGCAACAGAACTTGGCTTGTCTTTAAGGCTGCAGATGTGCTATAAAACATCATCTGCATTCGTTTCCTTATTACGGGATTGATGAACGGCCAATGAGCCACGGATAAAATAACCAATCGGATATTAATTACAGTCCGCTCCGAATGGATTGGAAATGAACGTGGATAAATATGGTGGAGACGTTAACGAAGTAATATGACTTCCCGGGGGAATCAGCAAAGGAGGACTCCAGAGGAACAAAATCTGCAGAATCAAGATTTATAGCTTATCAATGGCTCATATTGTGCGCGGTCGGACAGAACGGCACAACGTTCGCTCCAGGACTGGCACGATCGGAGCTGAGATCGTATCATAACGACACTACCGATATTGCGATCCTATCGATGCACGGATCATAAGGCAGCGCGGGCGAGAACCTCGAGAACGGAACGCTGGGCAACGTGCGGAGTAATTTAATATAGTAGCAGCCGAAACCGGATTCGCTCGCCAGGATCGAGTTTGTCACCGGGGCGCAGCTTTTGGCGCAGTGCTGCCAGACGCCTTCCTCCTCCTCCTTCGAACACGTGTTCGATGACGCTCACGCGTATCACGCGAGTCCCAACCCTCGTCGTTGCGGCTTACAACATCTTCCCCCACCGGCGTCGGTGATCGCCGTTCCACCGGACGTACCGAAACCGGCCGGCTTATTGGCGCAAGAGCGTCTGGATCTCGGCCGTGCGCGTACAGCGAACGCTTCGACCTTTAGTATTAGCTCATAATTTATACACCGCTCGCTTCTTTACCTCTCGCTTTTTCTCTCGCGGTGTGAAACTTTTGCTTGAATCTTTTGTTTTGTGTAAAAACTTGTTGCTTAGGGATGGTTTCTCCAGTGTTTGATTGTTGGTTTTTTGTTATTCTTCTCATTTAATTTTCACAACCTCCCCTCCGAACACCCCCTTTGCCTATCCGGAGTGTCCTCTTCTACGTCGCGAAATCTGTTTGTCATTCCATGTTTGATTATGGACTCCTCCAGAACGCAGAAGACTACAAAAAACCGCAACTCGTTCCTCTCGATACTATGCCACGATTTCGGAACTTACGGGAATCACCGGCGACCGCGTCCCAGAACTTGCCCGCACGTCCGCCGAGATATGGCACATTTTTGCCTGCTAATCGTTTTGATTTGAATATGGAGAACGCCGCTGTGCAGACGATCAAGATGGCAAGGCAGCGACGGCGATGTTGGGAAACTTTGATTCCGTGATTTGTGGTTGACAAAAAAAACTGGGCGCGATCTAAATGGGACACACTACGATGTTTCTGGAGCAGTGTTGCCAGCTCGTGCAAGATCGCGATCGCTAGATCTAGGTTTTAATTCGTTTGTGTTGACGAAATGAATTAGTTAGTTCTATTCTTTTTTTTTATTTTCTGATAGATACGACTTAAAAATTTAATTGAAAAAGTGTGTGGGAACTGTTTTGAAGTGGTTTGATGTTTCATTTTTGCATTAACAAAATAATTTTACGTGAATTTTTCGGGCATCATTGTTTTATGCTTGATATTTATCTCTTGAAGCATTATGCAAATGCTTTCAATGTTAATATTTTATGTAAAATTGTTATATTTTTCCTCTATGATTTCCCGTATGTGTAAGATTTTTCGGATGGCCTTCGTGCGATGCAAGTAAACTTTACATCTTAAGTTCCAGTTTGCTACTGTTTTATTTCTTCTGTCAAAATATTTCATTTGGCTTATATATTCCACTTACTTCACTATTCCTTTTTCATGAATCCTTTTCTCCCTTCCATTCCTATACGCATGAATGTAGGCAACTACTTAAATTATATTTAAAACAGTATAGTTTAAAAGTCTATACAATCTTTCAAGCAACAATTGTCATTCCGTTCCGATTAACAAAACTACCAATTTGATGTACCATCTAATCGACGAACTGTGAAGTCTGTATCGATGTACGTCTGTTTTTCTTTGAATAATGTGTGTGCGTGTGTTTTGTTTTCCATATTGTTCCTCGGCGGCTTTTCTTTTCTCATCGTCATTTCCCATTCCATACCCCCAGTTTCATCTTCCATTTTCCATTAAATCATTTTTTTTTGTTCACTTTCAAACGGCATGTACACATTTCTAAAAATAGTGCCCCACGCGGCTCCGAGATAAATCTTGCGATCGAGTTTGGTTGATCAACGGCCTGTATCGTCATCCGGTGGGGGCGTTGGAGATGCTTGGTTTGTCCCGGGTGGAAATGATACCGCTGCCGACCTGTGATGGTGTTATAAACAAAAACGATTGAAAAATAAAATCAACACGGATAGTGTTTTCCTTTAGGTTTTTTTTTGTTGTAAATGGTGGAAATGTGTTGACCGAGGGTGAGTGCATATAAGTAAGGGAATTATTGATATAATATGCAACAAGACAAACAGTTTGCATGAAGTTGAACAAACACAATCAAAGGATAGAAAATAGAATGTTCCGAAAATAACAAATGACAAAAGTGAGTTAAAAGATATATTTTTAGAAGTGATTTAAAATTTGCAAACATGCATAAGCCACTTAGTACCCAATCACACATACACACACACACGCATGCCCTACGGATTTGAAAGCTTTCCCTACGTACGGCTGGGAAACCAACTGTGAATTGGACTCGTTACGAATTGTGCTAAATTTGGAACTAGTTCAGCTAAGCCGGAACGCTTCGATCCACTGTGCAGTTAATCGATTTCATGTGGCCACCATCAATTCATGTTTGCCGAAACGCACATTTCACCGATAGAGGGGTGGGGGGGGGGGGGGGGGGGGGGGGGAGCTGTTGTAACTTCTTGTTTTTTATTACTTACGAACACCCGAAGCTGGAATGCTGTCGAGGCTGCAGTTTTTCTTCCTGTTTTATGTTAAACCCCGCTGGAAAACAAAAATCGGAAAAAAATAACAAACTTTCGCCATCTCCCGGGCCGGTTCCGGTATGTGCGGCTAGGTGAATGCACTTTCGGTGAAGTTTTCGCGAGCTGTAATGCTATTTTGTGTGTTACACACCCTCCTCCCCATTTCTGCTCGGTTGCAGCGCGTTAGGTTTGGTGCTATTTTTTTCGGCAAACTCGAATTTTCTTCTCCCCGGGCTTCCGAGCGGGTTTCCCATGCGGATGAGTTTGGTTCACTTTTTTTAACCCCTTCTTCTTCCGCCCAACTCTATCGCCCCCTCATTGTGCTCACTTTTGGTTGCGATCGCCCCGATCCGCATACCCTTTTATGACGAATTGCGCTGGTTGCCAATTTTCTAGGCCATGTGCTGCTAGTGCAAAAAAAAAACCCCAACACAAACGCGTGAAGAAGTAAAACACAGAGGGTATTTCCCCAATGCTGGTCCAAATGCCCGTGCACACTTCCACTCCCGATACCATTGGAGTCGACGAAACGGTTTGAAATTAAAATAAATCGATTTCGTCCCCCGAAAACCCGCATGTTTCGCATTCCGCCGTGGGTTTGTCTTGTTTTTTTTTTTTGTTAATTTATTTATTTCACAAGCTTTCCCAACACGCTGCTTGGTTTTCCCCTTGGTGTGTGTATTTGTGTGTGTTTTTTATATTATCTGTACGAAATATGCATGAAGGCTTGGTGATATTTTCATTTTCCATATTTGCTGTTGTTTTTTTTCGCGATATAATTTGCCTGCCACCTTCACGCGGTTGCATTTTCCCTCCCGGACGATTATCTCATTGCGGGCTTCGTCTTTTTTTTGTTTGTTTTTTTCATTGTTCCCCGTGGTTGCAAACTAAGTGCAGGTTGTCAATTTATTTTCCGTTTGGCTCTGTTAGGCCGCACAAATGGAGAGAAAACCCGGTTGCAGCTGGAGAAGATGTGGCATGTAAATAATTAACTTTAATTCCTTTCGTTCGCTTCCATCCTCACTTTCTTTCCCCGTCGTCGGCCCGCTCGCGCTATCGGACCGCACGATCCTTATGCAAGGCGATGCGTTCACTAATAGATATCATTTAATGTTCTGTGTGATGGTGGTTTTAATTTACTGCATTCGCATCGCCGCTCCTAATGAACGATGCAAAAACCATAAAAGCAGCTCACTTCGCCGGTCGCACTTCACTGGTTTTCATGCCATTTTCGCCGAGTCGTTGGAAATTATGACATTGCATTCCAATGTCGATTTGGAACACATCATGAAATCATGTGTACATGTCGCCGTGGCTAACAACCGACAATTTCGGGTTGACATCAATGCATCGTTAATGAGCGGCATGAATCTGTCCACAACACGACAGGTATGGTTGGAACGAAAAGAATTCATTTGATAAGGGAAAAGATGTTTGTCGAAAAACTGAAAAGTTCCCGATCAAGCGTCTTCTGAAGACCACGCGCGTGGTCATGCCATGTCTGGGAGTCAAGAAGCACCACCGAGTGCAGATCGAGAACTGGACTACAAATTCTGCGAACTTGTGGATACAACAAACACGAGCAGAAACATGGCCAGCCCAGATGGTGGATGAATCTGTGGGGCACTTCCTGTGAAGTTTTGTTTCTCTTTTACCGAATTTTGCATACTTTTTCATCGCGAAAACCAACGCTTGGTCCTCTCAGAGGCACAGCATGCATTGTGCAATACATAATCGTCGGCTTTGGTGATTAAAATCGGCTCGCGACAGACTTATATCTTTAACATTTGCTGGCGCTCGGTCGAGCAGGGTTGCCAGAGTCTGTTTGCTTGTATCTTGCCTCTATATCATATTCCCATCTTCACGCGTAATGGATGCTGATGTCTAATGGAGTCTTTTCCCAACTCCCTGGAAGTGACGCGCATGTTATTCGCATTAAAAACAATGTTTGATCTTGTGCTCGAGCGTATCGCCGCTCTCGTGACGACTATCATCGTACACTTGCTGGACGTGACTGGGCGGTGATCTTGAGGGTGAGATTGGAAACCGTTCGACTGGGAATAACGCACCCAATCAGTTGCTCCGGGGTTTTTTTCCGATTCAAGCTAATCATGTAAATCGATTAAAAATTTCCAAGATCCTGGAGGAAGATGTAAATCACCATTCCGTCTGTTTGAATCAGGGGTCGGCAAACTAAATTCGGTTTCTGTATTTCTGATTCTGTTGAAACCACATTTTTGGTTTAATCTTGCATGTATGTTTTAATTATAATTTTCAAATTAAACTGAATGTTCTAAAACACTGGGGAAGAGTAATATTCGTACCGTTTTCTTCTCTCAATAATCTGCCTAACTATTTTCGTTGAAAGAAAAACTTGTTATTTTAGAATGTAATTGAAGCTTTATTATGATAAAAATATGTTTACATATGTAGAGACTTTCCTTAACAGGATGGCAGCTACTAAGAAATTAACTTACATCTCTTAAAGAGATGATTAAAGATTGTGTAATCTAACATCTCTTAAAAAGAAGATTGTGTGTTGTAATGTTGTTGCTTGAAAGCTTTTTAATTGTTTTTTAATACTTTACATCCTAATATTATTGCTACTTTTATCTATTAATCTTAAACTAGTTTATTTACTTATGAAACTAAGTTACGAATCAGTTCATGTATTGATGAGAGACATTTAGCTCTTGTTGATATATTTGTATTGGTTAACTGGATGTTTATTCATTTATTCCACTCTAGCAAGCTCCCGAACACGATTTGTAGGGGTCCTCTAGGGAAGATTTAACATCATTTTTAGTATCTTGTTTGCTCTAATTTGCAACTTCTTTTTGTGTGTACTCGCACCATACTGGAGATGCATAAAGTATCAAAAGAAAAACTTGTTTGATTGTCGTAACATTTATAGTTTTGTCCAGTCCATATTTAGTTTTGTCCAGAAAACAGTTTGCCGACCACTGGTATCGACGTAACACGGAACTCGTCGAGCTGATCCGTGCTGGTAAATCAACGCTACGGATTAATAACACCATGTGTCATATGCAATCTAAAGGCGTTAACATTCGTAACCGGGGGCTGGTACTTTGATATTTTCCATTTTAGTACACCAACCATCATGAGTTGGAGACACTGTTGAACAATCGAATTTTATGATGGTATTAGGAATTAATTATTGTCTTAAAAACATTCATAAACACCGAGGATACACTTGCCAGCTAAATATACTTCCCGCTCATTGGTATGCTTAACGGGCACGTTTTAGGCAGCATGTTTTGACTGCCTCGTGCCTTCAGGTGAACAATGGATCGGAAGATCCATTAAAAGGGCTCACGTTGCGTAATAAAACATTACACGGGATGCCTTTGGGAATCGTTTCGTTGGCGTTTTTTATCAATTAAAATCCCAATGCGTTGTCAAAAAATAAACCCGCGAGGGTCAACAGTGAAGGTTATGCTTTCACCTAATAATTAGGAGCCTGCTAACACGTATTTTTGTACATTGTCTACCCATATCGCATAGAAAGTCATCTACCCAATTCGACATTTAACATTTACGTCAAAGGCGACCCTTCGGCGGGTTTGATTTCCGCCAATTCACTTTCCCGCCGAAAGACGGACTCCCAGGTTTGGGCTTCAGGGATATGGGCCCGGGAAGCGGTGGTCATCTGCCTGCCCATGATTAACGATTCCCGCGCACTGACCGTCGGTAATCAATCAAACGCTTGAAGCGTCCGCTGATTTGGTGTTTTGTATTTTTATGAACGGGCACCGTTTTATTTTTTTATTTTCATCGCCGTCTCAAGGTAACGGATTCGGTCGCAGAAGTTGAAAGTTTTTCGGAGCTGTTCCGGCGAGATCCCCGACCAGGGAACGACGATTCGCGACGGTTCTTTCACCACTCCCGGCGGCGGGAATCCGATTCGAAAATCTCGGCGTCTCAGCGAAGCATCTTTCCTTTTCGCTAATCGCATCCGCAAGGGGGATGAGACATACTCAGGTGATTGCATGTATGGAACCGCCGCTCCGGAGCGGAGAAAGGAACCGTTTGACTACTCCAAGCCGCCAACAGGTGGATTCGAAATTCGTTGACCTTTCGCCACGGGAGGAATGGTTTTTTTTCTTCGTTCGGGTGAATCTTCATCCCGCCGTCTCTGGTTCGTTCACGTGTCTTGTTTGGGAGAGGTTTGAAAGAAATAAAAAACAAAACTATGATGGAACATTTAAAAAAAAGACACAGATAAACGACAAGAAAGGTTATGTGATGATGTTGATGAATGTATAAATATTAATATACGACATAAATTAGATATTTGGCTTTGCGGCTTTCGATGCTGCACGTCAGGGTTTGCGTGTTTTCGGTTTCGGTACGTTTAAGAGTAACCCCTTCCCGAGTACGAAGGCTCTGGGAGAACTGAAACCTATTTTATACGTGTTAGTGTGCCTCTTCCCTGGGAACGCCTGCTTTCCGTTGCCATTCGCCCTTTTGACTCGCGAGTAAGGAAACCCTGAGAAACCTCTTCTCCGTAGGAGAGGGGGTGGCAAAGCGGGGGTGAGTCGAAGTTGTGAGAAATCCCGAGCCCCAACCCCGCGGGAAGTCAGGAGCTTCTTCGTGCGCTTTTCCCAACCCGCAAAATCTGCGCGCGCTTCACTTTTCCAACAATCCGTTGTGCGATCTTTCCATTCGGAAGGAGAGGCTTTCGAAGAGAAAGAAAACCTTTAAATTAAGAATCTTTTTTTGCGAAATTTTATTTTTACTTTGCCAAATCCCAACATCCATCGTCGGGAGGGAAACCTCTCCACGAGTAACGAATTATAGCTAGGTCCAGTGGCCACAGTTGGAATGGTTCCTTATGAGAAATAGACCCGTAGACTTCGCTTAGCGCAGATTTTGGTTTACCCGTTTTTCCTTCCCTTTTTCCCGAAACAGCTGCCAGGTGCGATGCTCCCGGGAGCATCTGGATAATTGGGGAAAAAAGGGCTTCCTTCGAAGTCTGCAAACCGTCGTAGATCGCTCGACCAGATTGGATCATTTACGGTAGATTTGACTAGGTTGCGGCCATTCGACCAACGCTTTCCTCGTTTCCTAGCCATCTCCCGCTTTTTCCTTTGTGATTTTCCCAAAAACCCCAAGGAGTTTTCTATGCGCGCATCGTCGCTGAAAATGTAATCAACCTCGTTTCTTTTCTTGTTTAACTACCGAAGGCACAAGAACGATCCAAAATGCCGGATTTCGGAAGTAACGCGAATTTTCGCCAATGTTCCGAACCTTGGTTTTTTTCTTTCCCGTGATCGTGTATCCGCGTCGTACCGGTGATTGAAGGCAATTTTCACAGAGATCCAGCTATTCCGGTTGCATTCGCCACGGTACGCTGGGTTTTGCAAATTTTCGACGAGTGATTTGTCAAAAAAATAAAAAAAAAGAGGAAAAGCGTTCTGCGCTTCTGTTGTTCGGTTACAGTTCTCTAGCGGATTTTCTGATTGAGTATGTTTATGGAAGGCCTCTATGGTGAAGGGAAAGAAGATCCCAAATAAAGATAACTATTGTAAAACGCGTACGGTTACACATGTTTCTAGTTGTGAACAGCAACAATTTACACAAAACACTTAACTTTCGCGAAACCTCGTTTTGATGGAAAAAAGCAACACGCAAACGAAAGCAGACGCACTAACAGGAAGATGATTGATTCGCGCAATAATAGTTAAGCCTCATTTAAATTTGAATACCGTGCCTTGAACTGGAAAAATCCGCTCGCTGGAAAGCCAGAGTTCCACACTGGACGTTTGAATGAAACGGCGGTGCACGTTTAACGAAATGTCACGCCTCGGGAGATGCGCTGTGGTGGTCATCCAATTTGATTTGATGGGTTTGGTGTGGTTTTTTGGTTTTGTTTAGCCCAAATCGCCCGTCCAGCGTCCTTCAGAATGCCATTAGCCACGGCCTATTGTCCACGGCGTAGTTCAGAACGCTCGGTTTGGGGGAGGGGTTTCCGTTTAGAGGTGGAAGCCCTTGTTTACGCCACCAGACTGAGGAATTTTCGGGGTTCCAATTTTGTAATATCTCCATTAAAAGGCACGTATTGTGATTTAATTTACAAGAGCGGTGGTGTTCTATAAATAGTAATAAAAGCAGACATTTTAATCAGAGTTACACATGGAGTGGAAAAACATTTTCAAGGTCTGCAATGGCAAGCGAAAGCAGATCCTCCATAGCTTCGAGCAGCGAACCAGACACTCCACGAGTCCTTAAGGTATCGTAAATACAGGACGTAGTTGAGGCATCGTAAAAGTCTACGCCATATAGGAGAAGCCTGAAAACAAACTCCACAACCGGTAATTAAAGCTGGCCACATACAGCTCGAGCTCTGGAACTCTTCGAGCTGGGACTGTGACACACTGCGAGTCGGTTCGGGTGTCAGTGCACGCTTCCCTTTTGCATCCATCATCCATCCATAATTATGCTTGCTTCGGGTCAATCTGGCCGTCTCGGTAGAAGCGTACCAGGGTGACGTCTTGATCACCTTGGCGCAGAGACCGCGCTTCCAGGACGTACGGAATCCCGCGCCAAGGGATCGAAGAACCCAACGTCCTTCGAGCAACCTACCTAATAACAACATCGGACACCGCCCGGGAGCCCACGTGACCCTGGGATGAGCGTTGGGACAAAACTGAGCACCCTTAAAACCAGTTCCTGCGCTGAGGTGGATCTCCTCCAAAGTAATTTTATCCCGCAACGGGTGAAGCTCGTGTGTGGAGATGTAAAAATGGAAAAAAAGAATGGCAGAAGCCGGCCGGCAGACGATGCTTCCCGAGCATGATCATGATGACGGTGGTGATGATCGTTAAAAACTCACGTGCAAAGGGTCAACTGGTAGGACGTGGAGTATTAAATTTACATTACACTTCCCCCGGACCGGTACCAAGCGCGTGTCCTCATATGGGACGCTTGTGCTCTGCAGTGTGTGTCCTCTAGACCGTTCCGTACGAGCGGAAGGCACGGGAAAACAGGATCGCGGAGTTCCATCAAAATCTCATCGTTCCCTCGCTGAGGCCGGATGACCTCGAAAATGTGTGTATACAGCTCCCATATCGAGCGAAGCATGTTTTTCACCTTCAACACCTCGCTCCCCCCTAGCGGATGCTTTTCCTCCAAAAAACCATCGTACGACAAATTGAGTCCAATGCGCAATACGCCACCGATAACGGCCCTTCGGAGCTTGCAGGTAGTGAAAAACGCGTGCGCATAGGCGGACTTTTTTGTTCCTATTTTCAAGTTGAGCACTGGAACCAACCGTGTGTTGTCCGGTGATTAGAAGCAACAGAACAGAACATCGCACTTGTGGTTTGTGGAAAATCGCAGCACCGACGCGGGAGAACAGTTCATCATCGTACGCCGGGACACGCTACAACCTGCCGACTCTGACAGTGCCGCTGATGAGACCGATCAATTAGAGGTGCGTCGTCCAGCTCGCCACCCCCCGAAGTGTCGACTTCAGGCATCGACTTCAGCCGGCATCGGGCGCATATATAGCACGCATTGTCGATGTGCAGTGTTTTATCAACTGCGAGTCCCGTGGGGTTGTTTCACTTCGGAAAACTTTCAATTAATTGATAAGCGCCCGAGTGCGCCGGCCGGAGATCAAACGGTCGGTCCCCTCGCCGTCGACGCGCGGGGAGAAACGATATCTCGCGTGCTTGTTCCCGATGTCCGTACGATAAATGACGATGTTATGTCACTGATAGCGACTCACCCTCTAAGGGGACTCGGGAGGCGAGGGAGAGTGAGTGCAACATGCGGAGGGAAGAATGACCACCCATGGATGCTCTGGTCGGAGACGGTTTTTTGCGAAACGTGCGGAACTTCAAGGTCCGATCGATCGATCAATCGGGGACAGATGATTGTGGAGCCGACTATTGATCAGACGCGTCCGATACGAGACGGTGGATGACTTCATCCACTCCATGGTCCGATGTTTTGGCTGCGTAAGATCCGGTACCTTAGGAATGCCCACGCCGCACGTGCCTGTCCTCGAAGGGAGATTCCAACGAAGTTGTACTACTGTCTGGACAATGTCCTGTTCTATTTAAGGCCACCTTGCCGATTTCGACAACACGCAGTGGAGTTTGGAATTTGATAAAAATAGAACGATTACTTCATTATGCCCTTATTAGACGAGGACTTGAGTGTCATTTTTGCCCAGACTTTTTCTACCAAAAACGGAATCAGTTCCGATTATGAGGAAGGAATATTTCTGTCAAATGCGATTTGGGAGTAAAATTCTGGGCAAAGATGACTGTTACAGTCCTCGTCTAATAAGGGTACTACGATTTCCTGACAGCGTTTGAATTGATTTAGAATTTATTTGGTTACAGGACTTGTTGACTGGAAATTGGTTTATTGAAATGTAATAACTTGCAATTGTATTGTTCTTAAACCCGAGCTGAGCGGTATTCCAAAATTAAACTGCTTTTACTAACAATTCTCCAATCAAGAAACGATGGCTTCTTGCGATGCCTGACTTAAAGCCTTTGGTTGCTCCTTCTATCGGACGTATGACACGTTAGTGATCCTCGCAATCTAACTCCGTACTCGCCTCTCGCGTTCTAACTCCTGTCACCTGTCATTTGGCAAACTGTTTCGCGATCTCGTTAGTAAACAAAGTTTACTGGACTATTCCAAGAGACTTGGATCTAATTGTTTATAGATGGTGGAACATTTTGGATGTTCTTATAACTGTTACTATAATGCAATTTTCGGATGTTTTTACGTCTCTTTAGTGAGGTAGACCTCGTCACTTACAATAGCGCCACTAACAGTCAAACAAAGCCACTCACAGGACGCTATATTGTAAGTTTACTACTCTTCCTTTCAACGCTGTTACATCGTCCCGTATTCTAACCATTACCTTGCGACGCGTGGGAACGATCGGCGGATTTTTGCACACGAATTCGATTCGTGACGACAGATTTGTCACTCTTTATTGCCCGAACCACGCGCGACACGATGTCGGATGGGCAAAAGGGCCTTGTTACTAGGGCGCGCTTTGAGACTTTGGAAGTTTTTAAAAGCGAAAGTAAGTAAACCAAGCGTTGAATCCTCGATCGTGACAAAGGGCTTTCGGTTTCAAATCCAAACAGCTTTGTTACAACTCATTCGAATGCAAAAAAAAGCCTGTCCTTTTAGTACCATTTCGTGCGTTTAAGGTGTTCGATCGATAAAAAAGAGTTTATTTTTCCCACTCCCAAATAAAATGGGTCGATTGCGAATCTGTGCTTTTGCCCCGAAACGCGTGACATGCAGGTCTCGCTGTTCGGGAAGCGTACGTGATGGTTGACGAAGGCAGGGTGGAGATGTACCGGTGCCACCGGTGGAGTCAACCGGAGCAAAAAGACGAGATGATAAGACGAAAAAAAAACAATCGCATACACACACACACTTAACGGCGCAACCCCGACGACTCGGCGACCCGGTGTCGACGTAAAAGTGCGAATTATGCGTGCGAACGACGCATTCCGGACGGTTTCCCAACGTGTCAACACCAGGCCACCGGGCGAAAAGGGCCAAGCCGGCGCAAAATTAAAACCTTAGCGAAAACGATGCAAGAAAAAAGGGTATGCCTCCCCCCCTCTCCCCCTACGGGAGGGGTGGAGGAAAATTCATCATAACCACAATTATTAGCTCGAGCGACGTGCGGTAATGTGCAAACATCCGATGCCAGGGTTGACCGTTTTCATTAAAGTCGTTTTTTTGCTTCGCCCCTGAAGGAGTTCGCTTCGCGACAAGCGTGTTATCATTGACTGGTCTTGCCGGCTTGACCGGCTCCAGCTGAAGGACATTACTGCGAGTCTCGGAGTGGTACGGTCTGGCCACAACGAGACGCGAGTTTAGACTAAATGGTTTGGTGTCTCGCTGCAATTGTTGATGTTAGGATCGGGGCTGAAAAATGGCGTCCCAGGGAGAATCCGTCTGTATTCGAATATCTCTCCCGATTACGTCACAACCGTCGCACGAAGTACAGATGTACCATAGGCAGGTGGCAGACTGCCCCTTTTGTGTTCGACCTGAACCGTGCAGCTGATCTGGTGCAACCATCCCATCCAACCTGACACATCTGGGACTCCGATTGCGCGACCGCTACAGAGCGCCACCAGCCTGTCACTAACTGACAGCGAGCCCCCTTCGAAGTTCTTCCGCGAAGTCTCGGCGTTTGGTTGGAAATTAACCTACCACCAGCACACCGAAACACCCGGTTGGTGAAGTTTGACCAGCAAGATGGGTTCCTCTCCCTCGCAACTAGGGGTTCTTCACTCTCGGAGTTACAAAGTGACAGCCCGCGAGTCACGTTTTCTTGCAGTTCGACATTCCGC
This sequence comes from Anopheles coustani, assembly GCF_943734705.1. Classification (NCBI taxonomy): domain Eukaryota; kingdom Metazoa; phylum Arthropoda; class Insecta; order Diptera; family Culicidae; genus Anopheles; species Anopheles coustani. The sequence goes on along the minus strand of NC_071288.1, from coordinate 71,722,364 downwards.
AAGCGCGCCCGGATGAACGAACGGCATTCGAACTGGAGCCTCGCCGGGTGGACGCGGCTCTTCCTACTTTCGCCTTAATGGCCGGGCCGGAGTGCATAATCGATCATTGTGCCGTAATGCTACACGGAACCGATGTTTCTCAATAGTTTTGCAACTGTCCGAGGGCGAAAGTGTTTCGAAAACACCGTTAGGCTGAGGAATGTCGGAGAACCTATACCAACAGATATAGGAGAATGCTGTTTTGAGGCATTGGATATTCACCAAATAAGAAAATTTTGAGATCTGTTGTTGCACTATAGTTGAAAATCAAACTCATGTTCTGATAAGCTCCTAAATGTTCAATACTTCAATGTTCACTACTTCGGCTTTCATTTAGGTGGCATTGCATTGGGTGTTCCCCAAACGGCTCAAACGGTGTGATATGAAGTGTACGATTGGAAAATTGCTTTTCTCACTCAACCGGTCAGCAGAACAGGAAACATTACCGGCTAGCTACAACCTCTATGAAACTCCCCTGCATCGTTGCGTCGCCCCGGCCCCTTCTGGAGTCGAAGAACTTCCGCGGGGTTCGAGGTTTTCGGTTTGGTATGGTCCGCTCGGGCGTGATGCTCAAGTCTGCTTGTGGTGCAGCGAAGCCCATCAAGTTCTGCGCTCCGAACCGCTAACTGCTGAATGCCTTCCAGTTCACCACGGACGCGGCTCGCGGAGGCAAAAGAAAAACGAACCCAGCCTTTTAATCAGCCACAAGAAAAACGGCTAACTGAACGGACCAACTGGCACCGGCGTCTTGGATCTAGGGAGAGTACACACACACGCACACTCACCCGTCTAATTGGTACTTTTGGCGGGGAGATATGCTGATACTGGCGCAGAGTAACGATGGAGGTACGAAGGAACGCCAGTCAGAGGATGGTTTAGGTAGGAATCGATCTTCGAAACGTCTTAATATTTACTCGCCAGAGTCTAAGCTCTGCAGGAGACTGTGGCGTTGTAGCGTTTCGTCTCTTCCTTCGGCCATTCATCCCGATCGTAGCATGTACGCTATGCTGACCACTGGTCGATTTGTTCGATTTCGTGCAACTTTTACCCACTCACATACACACACAGCAAGGGGAGCTTGGAGCATATGCCGGTAACTTGGAATGTTCTCTCGAGCGCGTCTAGCCATCAGTTCGTGGCTTAGCAGCGGAAAAGGGGAAGACGGACGGCGAGCGAGGAGTCGACCAGAGGATAGTAATGGGTAATAACACCAATTAGAAGTTATCTCAGAGCTACACGCAGATTGACCCGCTTCGCTGAACCCGCTTCGGCGGCCGACGGTTCTGGTTATGTTTTGCGGTTATCTTAGAAGAGGGGTTGATTTAACGATTTTTTTGTGTGTGTACTTCGTTTCTCAATTTCCGTCTGGCCGGTTGGACATGGTGGTGGAAAATTGGTATAGATGTTTTTTTCTTCTTTCCCCCTCCTGCAGTAAGTATCAGAAAAGTACTCTTAAGATAAACAAAGTATTAACACCTTCGACGCGGATCTACCTGTATCGTGCATAATGATTCCGTTAAGGCCGATCGATTTACGATGCCGAGGAACTTCAACGTCGCTCAAGTACTTAGTGCCGGTTTGATAAGCCGAAACGGTCTCCAAGGGTCCAGTCTATATAAAGTTAAATGCCCGCGCAGCCATTCGTTCATCCCCGGCAATCGAATTCGTTCTCGCAATCCGCGCAGCCCTTGTCCCAATTTGTCGTGGACCGTTTCCTTATGCCATTATGTAACGACAAGAAACATTTGTGCAGCCCGGGCGAAGGTGTCAGTTACGCTCCTCCTCCTCCAGCCACCCACCCAGCCTTTAAACGCTTATCAGCTGCATGCGCGACGAATGCACGAACATACCGTTTGGTACAACCGGCGCTGACCGCTTTGCGACCGTGAGTTGAATTGGGGTTTCACGAGTTGGGTAGAATTTGTGCAACCTCGATCGCCGGAGGAAATATCGATGCAATCAGCTAGAACGAAGTGATCCCGTACGCTGGAGGAGGTTAATTACGTGCACTCGCTGAACTGCCATGCGAAGCCTCAGATTCCAGTGATTCTAAACCAGCTTGTGGTGAGGCTATTTGCACGCCATATCGTCAAGACATCCTAAAAAACTCCCTAAAGTCCAAGAGACTTAGGATTAGAGATGGATACGAGTTGTTTCATGTGGGACTACACGTCTATCCTATATTTTTTCCTTCAGAATAGCTTAAGAAGCGCTGCGTTGGACGTTGAGTAAGAGTATTTGCAAATCTGGAAGCCTTGCTCTACATCGCCCGGGCGTATAGCAGCAACGATGCAACCAACGGACGATTAAGTTAATCAGGCTCGTCGGTGGCCGTTCGACCCGTTGGAATCAAGCCGTTATCGCTCTGCATACCCCGCCGACTGCACGTCGACTTCTTCGCAGGCTTGTCGCTAACAGTGGTTCAGCCACTCAGCAGATTGATGTGTTTGGCCTTTCGGGTGCATGCGGTTCACATCCACACGCTTTCGGTGCAAACGTACCTACGACTTTCGTTGGAGAAAGGTTCACCGTTTCGACCGAATGTGCTGTTGAGTGTGTGTGTGTGCTGAGACATGGGTTGATGGCATTTTGCTTTCTTCCAGTGAAAGAGACCCGGCACCATTGGCTTGATGGCTCATTTGAGGCGCGTTGAATTATTCATCGTACCCGTGGCGGTGGCAAGGGTGCCTCTCCGGTATCAAACATCTTGGCCTGCTTCCACCCGGTCCCCCCACCATGGCAAGGCCATTCGAGAGTCTCCCCAGCCCGAGTGTGGCCACACTCCAACGCTCCAACCTTCGTCAGCGGTGCAGCGGTTTCGGATTAAGCTTCTTTCACCTCCGGATTCCCATGCTGAAACTCGTGTATCGCAACTGCGGACGGTTGGCAAACCGCGATGCACAACATTGTTGCGCTGATCGAATGCATTTCTCCCAAAATGGCACCCCTCTCCGCCTCCCCCCTTTTGACTGAACGAGCGATGGAGTGATGTTGGTTCTTCCTCTCTCTTTCTGCCTACTACTTAGGTTACGTAGGCTCAGGTTGTGGATTACTCTTCTGGCTCAGGCTCGCGAAACGCTCCGAGGTGACTAAGCTCAGATAACCTTAGCCCAAGAGTCTTCAAGCAAGCGCCGCTGGAAGGCAACAGCAGCAGGAAAAAAAAACCTACACATTCACACAGGCACACATAAATAGTGGTCTTGGAAGTAAAAGCAGTTCATGAAGACGACATCCTCCGGCAAATGTGGGAGCTCGAGGTATGGGATTGCAAGGGGCATTTTGTTTGGCATTCAGGTGGCTGTGGTGGCCTTACCTTGCCTCCACCACATCCCTCTATCTCTCCCTCTCTCTCTCTCCCTCGTCCATACTTGCAAGTCGTTGGATTGTTCAGTGCACTTGTGAACTGAGCTGAAAAGTGAACTAACTCGCCTTAAAAAAAGAAGCAAAAACACATGCTCCAGTGAAACGGAAACAAAACACTAGCATTAAAAAATAAAAACAAAAACACCCAAAAGAAGAAGTATCCGGTGAAATGTTAGTGCTGCATGTGTGTGTGTGTGTGTGGGCATGTCTGTTTCACCTGCCGATAGAAAGTACTTTCGTTCACTTTCGCAAAAGCCAATGGTGCGCGAATGATTACCGGCTTTCGGGGGAGGGCTATTTTTGGGCAACAAGGCTTTTTCCTGTCTCTCCCCAACACCTACTGCCGGTTTGCCCGTGGCCAAAAACTTTCTGTAACAGTGGCAGAGAGTAGAAAAAAAAAGCATATTAGGAACTTCCTCATCTTCGTTTCACTTCGGGGATAGCAATGACGATTTCGATCAAGCGCCTTTGTGCCGCCTTTGATCGGCTTAAGTGCATTAGGTATCTTCTAATGAGGATCTTAAGTTCTTCGGCTGCCTTCCGGGGGAGTTGTTTACGTAACGCTGCCCGTGGAACTCGATCCTTTTCACCCGGAACTGTTTCTGGTTCGGCTCGAACAATCGAACCAACGAACGAGCGCATCGGGAGCAATCATACCTTTCCTTTAGTCCTGCGACGATCCTCAGGCCGGTCGGGAGATTTACATGAATACGATTATTAGTTTTCTGGTGCGCACGGGGACGCAAGCCAGAACTGGTCGGGGATCTATAGGGATAAAAACCGAACCTGAACGAAAAGGTTGAAAGAATGTAGCTTGTTAATTTATGTAAAAGAGATTTTTCTTCAGTCCATTCTACCGTCTCCTCCTACCCGAGAGTCCCTCCTCTACGAATTTCGAAATGAAATGTGTCTTTGCGTGATAGTCCGGACGGGTCATGGATAGCGGGTGTTGTGTTTTCTTCCACTTGATCCACCTTCTTCTGGCCTCTGCTTGTGGCTTGGATAAACCGGTACCATGAAGACCCTGGAGGTGGACCCGCGTTCCGCGATCGCTGCATCCCAGAGCGAGTTTCCGACGCACAGGGAAACAGGTTCCGGGCTTATCACCACTATCAGGTCCGCAACAAGTGCCGCTTCCGGAGCGCGCGCGTCTCTGTTCCGGTCATTCGGGTAACGAGCTGCTAATTATGAAGTTAATTACCGCATTACACTATCGCGCGACGATATTGGGGCGTTCCGTGGTCAGCTTCTGGAAAGACCGGTCGTGTATGCCATCTTGGTTAAACTGAAGCACAAATTAAAAAGATCCTTCTTGTATCGGAAGTACGTTAAAGTGTTGCATTTTTTCCTGCTCAAATGCGAAACCGAATGGTCACAGCATAAGGTCCCACCTGGACCGCCTACCGCGCCTTTCGGGGGTGAGGAAGACGTCCCAAGGGGGGAAATGCAGGGATTATTTATATTTATTCAAATCAAGAATTTCTACCTAAGGCTCCCGCGCGAACATCGACGAACGCACGCAGCAGAACAGCAAGTGTCCCTGGAATGTCCCGCGGAAGGCGACGGATGCGAGCCAGGAGGGCAGTGTGTTGTCGTTATGACAGTGATCGAGGGCATCGCCGCCGCGGCCTACGGTGTGTGTGTGCCTTCAGGGCCGAGGAAGTCAGGGTTTTATAGCGATTATCATATCGCTGTTTTCTTTTCGATTTGTTCTCCCGTGCTAGCCTTCCCTTCTGAAGAAGACACCTTCGCCGAGGGCCTCCCCGCTGCGGTCCGGATCAGGAGGCTTAGCTATTTGGGTTGCGCGGCGGCACGGAAGAGGGATACAGGTTCTTTTATTTTCGCTCCCTTCGCTACGACCGGTGCGGCCTTCCGTTGCCGATGTTCCGCGTTGTTGTAGCCGTCAGCATCATTAGTGATATCATCGTGATACGCGGAACCGGTTTGTGGGTCCCTTTCGAGGGCCCTTGCTTGGCGAGCATCACCTGTGGTGTCCACAGCGGGATTAGGCTCGCCGACGCGGTTGTACGCTAGTGCGATCCTACGCCGGAACAGCTCACGATAGGACGGCAGAAGCAGCAGCGCATTTTTCATACCGATGCCACCGGATCCGAGCCCTGGTTTGGGCGTTAGAGGATTGCAACCTGTTGCACCCTACGAGTCCCCGAAGGTAGTTTCCGTCGTCGTCGGGCCCTGTTCCTTTCCCTGGCATTCGGGAGTCTTGTAGCGTGTTTCGAAAAAATGCTAAACCACGGGAGGCGAACTCCGTGCCGGGGCAGAAGAGTCCGAGGTGTGAGACTTAGGGAAATTTGATCAATACCTTGTGGAGTCGTGTTTCACGATTTAGCGTCCGCGGGAATTTGCGCCGCTCGAGGGAGCGGGCGTTAAGCGGATTGATAAGTTGCGATCGATCGGCCTGGGAGTGTGTGCAAATTAAGCGGAAAATTTTTCGACTACCGATATTATCTGATGTTCTCGGTATTATCGAGTGTTGACGCGGTCCCACAGCGAGGTATCGGTGGGGCTTGAAGCGGGATACCGTTTAAAATACCCTCGAATAATCAGACATTCAGTATATTATATCTGGTGTATCCGTTACGCCTGATTAGGTCTTCTGGCGGGGCCGTTTTGCGGCATTCGAGCGAACGAAACGGGACAAACCCCGGAGGCTCCCAGGTCGACCATTTGATCTATCGACCTCCACCGAGCGACCTGAACCCTCGCCCGGTGGCTGCCGTTGAGAAGTTCGGGAAGGTTTATGGGCGATTAATACCCAGCCAACCCCGGTGAGAGGTGATGTATGGGTTGGCTGTGTCCTATATGGAGGAACGCAACGGCACGATCCGATGGACCGACGTCGACTGCGGGGGTTTTAATAGGTGTATCATTTTCATCACGAACAATTCGGGTCGACGCAGCTTGAAAATGGGAACGGAGGGAAGACTGACGATGGATGGTGTGTCGGTGGGAAAGGATTCTAGGCTGGTGACGTCCTACCGGCCTACGGTAACACCGAAAAATCAACATGCTACAAGCGTGCTCTCCTAGCTGTATTGTATTTTGGGCGGCTCTCTGGGATCTAACGGAAGCAATAAATTAGAGTCTGAGCTTCCCTAACCGTTAATGGTAGGTTCTTAAGGGTGTCGTTTCACTCTCTCCCTCACAAACTCCGTTATATGTCCCAGTGTTTAACCCAGCAACAGACATCAGGGACCCTAAAGTGATCATCCACTTAATTATTATCGCTTGTCAGACAGACACCTTTCGGCGACATTGGTGTCGCGTTTTTGTGGGAGTCTTACTTAACGTTGGTGGAAATGTACAAAGAATGTGTTTTTAAGTGAATTATAAAGATTTCATGAATGCTTGAACGAGCACTCCGTTTCACGCCGCAAACGTTCCACGTTCGGTTGATGATAGCAATTTGACGTTCTAAGCTTATGATTACGATACGATCGGCGCGGCGCGAACCAACACCATCAAGCCGGCTCAAACGGTGACTTGCTACACTTTCTCTACCTCGATTCAGCCTCGTCGTTCCAGATGAGCGCGGATGTGCAAACTACCCCGACACGGGAGAGTCCTAAATACCAAAGCGTCGTCATACCAAATGCCATGGTGTCAATGTGCATCGTAAATAGTACAAGCGTAGCAATTTAGCAGAATATGTTGGAGAAGAAGAAGAGACGCGAAGAAGCGAGCGAGTAAAGTATCTTCCGATCCTTTCCGATGGCATCATCCGCAGCTAATGGATTTTATTAGACAGGCATTCCTTCGATCGTCGCCAGGCCAGGTCGGAGTCGGAGAACGGTGGAGAATCTCTATCCCAATGGGGTCCCGAGATGCTAAAGAGTCTCGACCGAACCCATGCTCAAAGGGTGATGACGCCGACCCGCGGGTAGATACCGGTACTCTCTTCGCGTCGGTTCGCCGTGAGATGAGTGAGCTGCAGGGGGCTCGTTCGCCGTAATAAAATGGCAAAGCCGGCGATCATCTATCTGCCTGCCTGCCAGCCGTCGGCGGGAACGAGGATGACTTTCGGGGCGACGGTAACCTAGTAAAAACATTACCTAACCGATCGCCTCACTTGCCTGCGTCAGACAGACGACGAGGATTCACGAAGTATAGAAAGGAAATAAAAAAGCGTCGTAGTCTGCAGCTCGTGTGGAGGTTCAATCAGGTCTTCTGCAAAAGACAAACGTTGGCCTCAGTGGACTATGGGTACGGGGAACCTGCGCTAGGACAGACTTTGCGTCGTCGCGTGTAGTTGATGTCATCCGGGCTGGTTCCGTGGGAAGCCAAGGCACACTGACCTTCATTTGGGAAGCCTTCATCGCTCGCCGCTAATGGATTAGGTTCACGTTTGTTGTGGAAATGCGGTGACGGGCGGCCGAAGCTGGATTTATAAACAGAAACCGCTCCTACCGAGAGAGCAATAGAGCCGGAGAAGGCGAAGGACGGAGGCTATAAAAACACTGGGCCATGACACTGGGAGCAACGGTATCTCGGGAAAGGAAGTTCGACGCGCGCGTGAATGACGTTAAATGCCATCTTTCTTTCCGGCCGTGTAGGTCTTTCCATTTGCCCAAAACCCGAGGATCATCTTCCCTTGTGGGCACCCCGAACGCAGGTCGGGCAGTAAATCACCTGTGTCGGGGACGGGGACCCTTTCGGAGACCTCTGGGTCGCTAAACGGTGGGCTAAATGATTCAATTAATAAAACTGACCCGAAATGAATCATGGACTTATGGCGGTGGTACCCTCGGAGTGCGCAGTGACGTTCCCTGTGAAGTTGGCCTTTTAAGTTGGCCAACCTCTGCGGTTGGTGTTGGGCAAACGTCAACAGGCAAACTCGATCTCGGGGCAGATGACCTTAAGAAGATGCACATGGAGGAATTTCCACCCCTATGGATTGGCGTTGGCGACGCGATCACTAGCTCCGGAGTCGGTCGGTTTGTCGAAGTCCTCCTTCCGTAATGGCCATCCATCATGGGTCGGATCCAAGTGTGCCGTAGTATCCCCGGAACCATAGAGAGTACGTCCGCCCGTGACCACTCTTGAGCCGTATGCACTTCGCGATGCATCGAGGTGCGCCGCCGAATCTTCATAAATCATCCGCTGTCCCTTCATATGAGGTTGCAACTACCAGGCTCTGGGTCTGACGCCGAAGACTTGCCTACCCTTTTCGCTTTCCTTCGGTCGGATTCCGATGGCTTCGATAGCTAATTGGCGCAGATTAGCGGCAGCCTTATTAATCATGCTGCGAGCGCTCCGGCTGGCGAGCATGCGAAATGTGGGAAGCTAATTGGACTTGAACCCGTGGGAGGCTCGCCCGGGCTTCGCATGCACCACTGCGAGCGGCTATGTCCAGCGAGGGACCCTCGGGTGTGAATTTGTTTTAACCTTTTCCGTTGCCCTTCTTTTTTTTTTGTTGGTCCGGCAGATTGGTTGTGATATTTAATTTTTCCTTCAACTTAAATTATTGAGACTCCGTTTTTTTCATTACATTCCCTTAAGGCCTAGACTCGCAAATCCCGGTGGGGAAATGTCAAGCATATCGCTTTGGTAAATATTTGCACGGAGCCTCCGGTCGTTGGAGCGAGTCGGGTTGTTGTTTTTTTTCACCAGCCCGTGGTCAATTTTATGAGGTCTTAAAAGTTGCTTAACTCCCTTTCCGTGCATGGTGTTGCACTTTGCGGTGCCATATGCATTCCCCCACCCGGTTCGATAGAATCACTTCAGCTTTCAGTTTCTTCGCTAAAATATTCCGCTCGGACTTAACCAGATTCGCGTGCACATTAACCTGTCTAGACCGGTCGAAGCGTTTGACTTGAAGGCAGCACTCTGCTAACCGTGACAGGTGAACTTTAGCCATCAAATAGCGGGAAACTCCGGTTGAAGCTGGCCGCTCACTGAAGACCCCATGCCATTGGCTTATCTTAACGGTGCAGCTAGTTTTTATGCACCTGTGCATAAGCGGATCGTTTCTTTTTACGTGTTTGTTTTGCGTTCGGCCTTTAAGTCCGCTCGCCGATAATGGGATGCTTGTAAAATGAATTGTCAAATCCCACAAGGCTACCTTCTAACAGTGTGGTGCTTATGACTCAGCGCGTTGACGAACGGACGGTGTAGGATAGCCGGATGCAAGGTTCGCGCACCTTGAGACGAACACCCACAGGAAATGCCGGCATTTGTCTACTACTCCAGCCATAGTCATCCGCACTTCCCCGGTCTTTTGGTGCAATAGACGTGGTTACTGCACTGACGTTCGCGACATTCCAGGACCGCTTTAGGAACACCTTCTCCTTCGTTGTACGGCGATGGCGATACAGATTTCCATGAGTTTGCATAAATTATCCAACCACCCAAGCACCCCATATATACACTGCTAGCATCGATCGATCGGATAGACCACACGCGGTCGCGCTCTCACCTTTCGGCTCGCTCTCGCCAAACTGGTTGATCTTTTCGACCGTGTCTAAACCGTGAACTAGGCAGTCGAAAATTGGGTTGCCCCACCAAGTCGCGATCGCGGACAAAATCGCTGAAGAGTGCGGTAGAATCGGAAAACACGTTTGCGAAGTGATCTCCCCTCGGTTGAGAACTGAGAGCTTGAGCCTGGCGCAAGTTCACCGTGGATCAAGGTGGAACATTTGGCAAAATGTCAGATGCAAATTTGACACGCCAAGTGTTGATTCCGTGTACCCTGTCCCGGTTGGCGATCGCGATCGAGACTCGACTCCGGTCCTTACATTGTTGCCGGCTAGAGGGCGTCACAGGCTGCAGGCAAAACGCTTAGACGTACACTTCCGCCAATGCAGCTGGTGAAGGTTGCCTGGACTCCAAAACGAACTGCTCATGGTAAAGAGAGTAAACTAAAATCTGGCGGAGTGTAATTGGTTTTTTGTTCCACAAATTCGCATTCCTTCGGAGTATCATGGAAGTAGGTAGTACGCCGCTGCTTCAAGAGCAAAAAGGTTTGGAATGAGGCCAACATGTAGCCAAAAAACCAAGGTTATGTAGGACAGAAAGTAGGCACATTGGACTAGAAATTAATTGCGAACGCCAGCGGCGAACTCTGGAACAAGCTTTTTTGGCATATAAACAAGTAGCGATCTAAACTGCTTACATTGCAAGACAGATACATTTCTTTACTTCTTTTAGATTTGTTGACTATCAGGATTGAAATTCTTTATCTTTTCTGTCAGAAAACTTGTCTAACTTTGTTCTCTATATACCTATATCGCAGTGATGCCTTACAGAGGTTGGTTCCAGTTCCTGTTAGCAATTTATCGAGCACCATCGAATCCCAAGGAACAACCCTGCGGTTAAACTATCGTTCAACGAAGGTGTTTCAATGCTGCAGCAATAACTCCTTCAAGCCTGGTGCATTTTAAATTTGTCTCAGCAACACCAAGATAGTCCCCCCCCCCCCTCCTCGCCACCCTTCCCCTGGTTTAGGTTCTCATTGGAAAACAATAGTCGTCTGAGGGGCGTGATGATTTTCGGGAAGCCTGAAGAAGCGTGTCGTCTAGGTGCGACGGTGGTTTCGCCTCGCCTTGCTATTCGGCGACCTACATGAAAGTTGGAAAGTCCCCTCCCTATTGGGGGAGGAGCAGGGCAAGAGGTGGGGTTCATAAAACAGAACAGCATGAAAACTCAATATAAACCACGCGGCTGAACCTGGTGGGCTGTTAGGTGAAGCGCCGTGAAGGTGGTGATGGCCCCGCGGTGTTGTTTCTCACGCTTCGAAACAAAACGAAAAATTGCAGTTAACCTCAAAGCGAAATATGGAACCCGGAGGAGAAGCAGCAGCAGCAGCTCGGTAGTATTTTCGGTTCGCATGACGACGTGCCGCCCTGAAGAAGTGCATCAGGAATGGTGGGTTCCCCCCTCCTCGGTGCGGTCGGTGGAAAACCTACGAGGCCTACCTGATGGAATGACGTCTAGCGTCTATACTTTGCTCCCGACGCGCTGGAAAAACGCACACACCATCGTCGGTAGGCCGTGATTTTCTGTGAAACGCTTCATCGTCATCGTTGGACCTTGTGGCTGGACAACGCGGACGCATAGATTTAGGCTTTGAACTAGCACTTAGGAAACACGCCAAGGCAGGGAGAATAAGCAAAGAGAAATGAAGGCAAGGCATGCACACGATCTGCTTTGGTTTTCTTTTCCTCCAAGCGTCTCGAGTTGGCTAGACTTGTGAATGAATATTCATCGCCTCGGTGGCACCAAATTGAAGCATGTAAATAGCTCCCTTTGCTGGGGAGAGGCATCCTAAAAGTATGTTTTTCGCATAACGATTTGCATGCCGAGATAGGTTTTCTGCTAGTTTTATCCAAACATTCTGCCGAAGTTGCTTAACAGGATTGAATTGTAGTTTAAAAAAAAAAGCTCCACCAACTTTTAACATCGGAAAACTTTTTTTTTAGAGAAAGCTCGATGAATGCTGTGTTCTTGCGGTTTCAGAAATTTCATACAAAAAAAGCCCCATTCTCCTATTTGTCGCCTGTCTATGCCGTCTTGCCGTCTTTCCGTGGAGACATGGACATCACACGGTCGAATGCATTAATGTTATGCAAATTGTTACCCCACCCCCCGTTGGGAGAAACCCGAGAATAGATGACGGGAGACATAGGAAAAAAAGGTTAAAGAAGAGATTTTTTCCCTTCGCCCTCGAAACGGGACCTTGCGGGGTCAATGGGGTGGGGTGGAAAAGGTAGAACCGCGGAAATGAAGAAAGCACCATTTTCCTATCGTTGAGCGTCCCCCTTTTTTCCTGGTCTTCCTCCGCGGGGAAGACTTTCGCAGCGAACAACCTGTTGCTGGATAAAAAACAGCATAAAGGTAGAAGGGGTTCGCATACATCGTCATCGCACTTGATCGATGCTTCGCACATACAAACACACACACACACTTCTACACCGTCTGCATGGCATTAGAACGCCAGTTGGTGAAGCTGGAAAAGGCATCAAAAAGGAAACGGGGGAACGCTCAACCGTATAATGAGGTGACAGTGCGAGGAATGTAGGGAGAGAAAAAAAACGGAGGAATTTGATGGGATTTTATGGGAGTTTGATAGCGGGCACAGTGCGGCATGCATCGCCGATCAGCAAACTATTGGCTCCCCGACCCGTGGTGTGAATGTTTTATCAGGTTTGCATCTAAACTTCTTACACCCAATGTCAAGGAGACAGGGCTCGGGGGGAGGGAAGACCGTGCGAACGGTATATATGGTAAAAATAGACACTTGCAATTGTTCAATCCACGCACACTCGCCACTCGGGACTGATGGCAGGCAAAGCAGACGAATTCTAATTAGAGAAAGATTAATTAACATGAATTAAACTAAACCAGCTGGAATGTGATAGAATGTGAAGGATCGGAAGGATCGACGAACAGAAACGAATTTAAATAATCCAATAAGTGTAACTGTTTTCGAGAGAAACCATCGGTCATTAGGAGTCGGATTTCTTTGGCTTAACACTAGAGTAAATTGCTTTCGTATCTTGCCCGAATGCTTTTTAGGGGTCATTTTGACCCCTATTTTTAAAACGCTGTTACATCACTATTTTTGAAGATTTTTCAAATCTGTAAACTGTTACTTTTTAATATATTTGTTGACTATCTTTTGGCGTTTTAATTTTTCCTTGTACCACTTTCCGCTAGCTCGGTGTAAAGCGAAAAAGATCGATGGAATCGAAATTTAATATTTTTCTACTTATATTTTTTCAAAATGTATCATATAAACTCAGAAAAAATGTGCTTTATAATGCTTGTATATTAGGACACCTTTAAATACTAAGTTCATATTTTTAAGATAACAAATGACCCCACAAATAGACCGAAAAAGATGTAGAGTTCAAAATTTTCCATATTTTCATTTCCTATGATTTATTCCGTTATTCCGTACGCGACTATTTCGAAAGGTTATGCGGGATACATTACTTTAGGAATTGGCGTTATTTTCGATCTTTGAGGCTAATTTATGGGGTCATTTGTAATTGTAGAAATAAGATTTTAGTTTTGAAATGTTCCTCAACATACAAACTTTCTAGCGCACACTTTGTTTTTGACTTACATTATAGATTTTGAATAAATAAAAGCTGAACAAACTCAATTTCAACCGTTTTTGCTTTACACTGAGCTAATGAAATGATGAAGAAATGCATCAAAAAACCAAAAACGTCAAAAGATAGTCAATAAATAAAATGAAAAGTAACAGTTTACGGATTTGAAAAATCTTCAAAAATGATGAAGTTATAGCGTTTTAAAAATAGGGGTCAAAATTACCCCAAAAGAGTTCTATAACTCATTCTAATGATAGTCAAGTTGGTACTCGGAACTGGTAGAACAGAAAAAACTGAAATTTTTGTTTTGGAAGAAGCCTTAGATTTTAAGAAAAACCTTTGTTATTGTTAAAATATTCAGCCGTTTTGGAGATATTAAAAACGAAAAATACTTTGGGGTCAAAATGATCCCCATTTAGGTTCTAGTGTTAAACAAAAGCTGCTAAAATAGATCACTTTCTTACAATTTCTTGTCGACCACCGAAAGGAAAGGTCAGCGATCGACTTAAATCGGTACATTTTAATTGGATGTACAAACTTAGAATTAGTTTTGCCACCATTTTCTAGCGCTCTAAATACGATCAAAAACGTACCAACCAAACTGGTCTGCTTAGGGTGAAGTTTGGCTGATAAAGATCGGGGTACATCTGGTTTGAATTTTGAGCATCCAACTTTCCCTCTGGAACTTACATCGGGTTCCATCAACTGCTTTTGGGGTGTTTTACCTTACGCTGCTTTCCTTATTTCACTAATGGCCAATGAGAGCGTGGTGGAACTTTTAGGTAAATAAAATTAATGGGAAAAATAAAGGTAGGAAAAGTTGAAACAATTTCCTGCCCTCAAATCTAAAGCCTCCACTCCGCTCCACTCTTCCCGGCAGGAAAACCAGCTACCGGCCGTGGACTAACAATGCTCGACACCGCGAAGCAGACGTGACGCTTCATTTTTATTTAGCTTCTAAACTAATTTTTCCCCAGTTTTTCCTCCTCAACCACCTGTTGATTGAAATTGTTTCGTTTTTTCGGTACATTTATAACTGATTTCCTTTTTTTCTTTCCCTTTCTCTCTTCCTTCTGCACTTGTAGGTAAGTGAAGGCAATCAGCGTCGTGTGAGAAAATGACGCCCGCTGCAGCGCTGCAGGTATTTTCCGAGGATGGTGCGGGTGGAAGGAGATTTGGTACGTCGACGTCACTGACCAACGCTTTTCACGGCAAACGTTGAGGTGAACACCGGCCGCGCCCTTCCGAGTGGGGTGTGAATTGGCTCGTTTTTGTTTTTTGTGTGTCAACCTTCGGACATGAGCTTTTAATTAGAAGCACGCGGGAAGCGGACGGGCGTGTTTGTTTCTTTCTTTTTTGTTGTTGTGTCCGGTGGATTGGGTGGGGAAAATTTTGAAGGTTTTCACCGGTTGCTTTTTTATATGTTCCGTTGCTTTTTTCTCATATTTTCTATTGCCCGAGCTAAATGCGAACGGTTGGTAAAGTAAAGCGTAAGTCGGAAAAAAGGCAGATGGCCACACTGGTAGGGCTTTGTGGTGCAATTTCGTAATTTAATTATTGCACCCGGTCACCCTTCCCAGCCCTTCCGGAGGCTCTTAGGGGTCCCCGAATTTTCCCTCCCCGGTGTGTTTTCTTTCCTACATTTGGGATGGAAACCATCGTCCGCGCTCGCCCTCTCGCAGAGGATGTGCCCGATTCTGCACCGTTTGTGTCCCAAACCATCAATCCGCGCGAAGACGCTACTTTGAATGTCGCGTTACATAATTGAATTACAAGCGCGCGGGTGAGGAGGGAAGAAGCGATGCACAGCCAACATTTCGGGCGCACCGATTTCACACGATTCACACGCGATTCACTGCCGCCGACCTGAAAGCTGCCTCGGAGCCAACCAATCACGATGATGATGATGATGACGGCGAGGGGTTGTTGCGAATTTTCGTTGTTTTTATTGCACTTGGATGGTCGAGTTGGTTGCTTGCTGTTATTTTTTTTTTCTTTCTTTCTTTCCACCCTCCCGTAATACTCTTCCTTGAGCGGATCATTTGGCGTTTGTGGCGGGGGAGGGGGGTAAGCGAACCATACACGCGGATGACACAGATCAGGCGGTCGGAGGTAGCCGGTTCTCACGAGTGGCACTCGCGCATTTGCACGCCTGATGGATGATCTAAACTGTCGTCACGGAGCCTTTTGTGCGGCACGAATTGAGTTCAACTGTGCATTTGTGTGTGTTTCGCCATTTCGTCAGCACGAGGACAAATTGTTGCCAAATTTAGCCAACGTCCAAAAACAATTCGGGAGCTTGAGAAATTTGATTTTCACTTTACGAACGATTAAAAGCATTAGAACAAACGATCAAACAAATTTAGTTAAAGCTGAAGAAGGGATTTTATGTTGGAAAGCGCTTCCCCATTGCGGTATTTGCAATCGAGAATTGCCGTTAATTAAAATGTACCGTCCAACGTTCGGTAAAGAAAAGAAAGGAGTGGAGAAAAATTACTCCACGATCATTTCATTGCGGTTCGTCACCTGCTCGCGCGTTGAAGTCTTTCGTAAGTGCACGCACGATATCTATTGCGGGTAAAGGCAGGAACGCAAACGCACACACAGGCTGAAGAAGAGACAATCAATTCGCTTTAACTTTTTTTTGTTATCCGGATTTTTATGTATTTTCTTTCGCGCGCTCGCGGGGAAATGGGGAAATAAAGTCCAATTTCGAACCGAATAGAACGAGACCCGTTTGGAGTTCAACGATCCCAAATCAATTCGAAATACACTCTTCGCTGCTCGCGTTGGACCACCCCCCCTCCCCCTTCCCTCTTCCAAGCTGTTTAAATGACGCTGCGACAACCCCGAAGAGAACGCGCCGAAGTCTTCCCGAAAAAAACGTTCGGGTTTGGGAAAAAAAGAGCGGAAAAATAGAAATCCCTCTGCAAGCAAAGTGTCCAAATCCGGACGCTTCGGAAGACCTCCTCCATTCCCGCTAGGAACGACCCCAAGCCGCCCTAGTAGCAATTTTGAGTGGCAAATGTGTTTCCGTCTCACTCCAGCTCACGGTCGAGCCTACAGCGCTACCTACCGTCGCTACCGCAACTCATCTCCCTCGTCCATCAATTGACCCGATCTATGAAAAGTTCTTGCCCCCCTACGTTTCCTTCCTATCCCGCGCCTATCGATGAGATTGGCGTCGGCTGTTCGTCGTCGATTCATCTTCGCCCCATTGATCTGCACTTCCTACCCCACCCTAGAATGAATCGTTCGTCAAACCGAACTGTTATGCGTTTTGCCCCTCTACCGTTTCGTCCCTATCCCGCGCCTATCGAAGAGATTGTCGTCGGCTGTTCGTTGTCGATTCACCTTCGCCCCATTGATCCGCACTTCCGACCCCGCCCTAGCATGATTCGTTCGTGCGACTTTTGTTGTTCTCGATACCTTTTCACGGTAACCAACACACTTTTTTTTATCAATTCGCTGCGTGTTGCTTCTTTGTTTTTTTTTCAGGAAATCAGTTGATAATGAAAATTGTCTGAAGAATGAAATTAGGTCAAGACCATGGGAACGTTTACTTAACGCTCGAGGAACCGGAAAGTTTGCACGGATTGAACGAACTTTCCCAAAATAAAATTTAACATAGAATAGTTAACTTTATTTGCTAACGCTTTGATTCAATGAGGCTGCTCGAACCGCGACAGTAAAGATTTTTAAGTTATAAAAAAGATCCAAGGATGCAGCTTCGGCCTCTTTGCTTCGGCCTTTTTCCACAATTTGTAAACCCACATACATTTTTTGGCCTTTGTTTGAATAACCATTCTGCGCCTTTTCGAACACTTGATTGGCGAACATAAATATCACTTATAAGACAAACAATTTTTCTAAATACTAAATCGTTCATTTACTTTTGTTGCGTTTAAATTGCAGAGGTTTTGGAATAAAAACGAATTACCAATTTTGTATTCTTGTCAGTTCAAACTTATCTTTTCGTGCGATGCTTCTTTATCTTAAATATGATTTGAAAAATATTAAAAAAAATACTTTTCTGAAAGTAAAGTGAAATAAAGATCTAAATAAATATAAGTGAAATTAAGATCTCGTCGAAACTAGAGTATGTTTTGTATGTAGTAAAATAATATGTCATAATCAGAATTCAGAATTTTTAACTATGCAAATTGAGATATGCGAAATGAGTTAGGCTGAAGGTAAGGTAATTTTAGAAACCGACCAAAACGAGAAATAACAACTTGACTATTTAGTTTTTTTTACTCACACTCTTTATGGCATCTTGTTTTTAATTGACCCTGTCTGTATAGTCGGTCTATTGTGTGATATATTTTTTTAAATATACGTCAAGCATTTCCAAACTTAGATGCTTCTTATACGACGTACTAATCAATTAAAAAATTTCAAATATTATACAACAAGCACATTTCGCGTTTATGTCTGTAATCATTTTTAAAGTTTGATATCGTAATAATCATAATTTATTTTGGGCGTGACCTGCAAAAAAACTTGCTTCCCTGGGAATGGAAAAGTCAGCTGAATGATTGCGATGGAATGCAATGATCCCGAGGAATGGACGACGATATGAACCCGATGATCCGCAGTGCATTATTTGTAACATAATAGCATGTCTGTAAAGATGTGAATTATAAACATACATCACCATACCCAAAATAAAGGTCAAAAATTAAAAGCCAACCCGGCGCCAACGACGTAGATGGTCTTTTTAATTCTAAACAACCTCCAAATGAAACAGCTATTCATTATTCCCTTGCACACTATCCGTAGTATGAAAACAAAGAGCTTTTTAAATCGCCTGCGGAATCGTTTGCAGCAGCGACACGAACAAAAGAGTGCAAAAGCGATCACTAGACAATTGGATGCACAACCAAAAAAAAGGAGAAGCACACGCGTACACTTCGTTGCTTCAAAAAATTTGTCTGTTCCAAATTGTCATCGAACGATACTGGACAGCTTGTAAGTGGCACTTTTTCCAACCACGCGATGGCCTCATGGTAGTGTGCAAGAAGCTCTAACGGGGACACCTCGGGATCGAGACAGCTTTGTGTAAGTATCAATAAAAATTATGAATCATTCTCACATTTGCAGCCCTAACAAAAAATCACATTCATAAAAAATATCAACCAGGCAACTAAACAGCCCGAATCGACCAGAGACGGTGTGGGGAGCGAGAACAACAAGCTCAACCGTGAACCAGGTAGAAAAAAGAAGAAGGCCTGCGGGAAGTAGCGGGTAGAGCAAAAGCCAAAAGCCTCCTGCGAATCACTTTTTTTTTTGCTCCGGTTGCCGAACGCCGGGCGATCGGCGCCGAAGCTGCGCTCGGCGACCATTCGGGAAAAAATCTTCGAACGGTCTGCCCCCAATCAACAAAAACCACAAAATCAGCCCTAGTCTGAGAAGTCTGATAGACTTCTCGGATTGTGGAGTTAGGAAGTTATTATCAGAACTTTTCCGAACGCTTTTCGCGTGCTCGCGAGCCTCTCGTGAGAACACCTCGGTTCGCTGCAGCGAGGACAAGAACTAAAAAAGCGTGGACACATTGAAAAAGCAAAGACACTCTTGTACCGATTCGCAAAACACAAAAAAAACTCTGTTCTAAACTCCTCTGCCTAATTTGTCCTTGCTATTTTTGTAGCTCCCCCTATGGTCATGTTTATTCCCTCTATTGGGTCTTGCTGTTTTTATTTCACTCTGTCGATATTTCTTTCAACTATTATTTTTCTGGATGTTGGTCATGTGGTGTCAATCTGTCTTAGTCGTGTGAGTGTGGGTGGTGTGCGTGTATTAATGTGCACTGTTGGAGAATCAGTGTTGGATGCGCAGTTGAAGGAAACACACATCAATTGGAGCGCCTGTGAAAAGTTGAGAAATGGTAAGTTTCGTATATATGTGATAGTGTACATACCTTCTTTGGAGTTGATCACTGGTTTTCTGCGTTCTTCGTCAGGATGCATCGCGTTGAACCACGGCTGGTTATAAAAAGCACCGTGCAACATTGCAATATAAACTAACGGGTTTCTCTTTTTAGGATTCTGAAAAAAATGTTTCGTCGGATTCTACCGCACAGCCCGTGGTTAAAAAAAGTGTATTGAAGCGTCATTCGAGTCAGAAAACCGTTAAAGTGCCCAAATCAACATCACCACCGTTGATTTGGTTGGTTCCAAATCCTCCACCACCAGCTTTAAAAGAAAATGTCCCGCCAGCATCAAAACCTACAACCTCACAGAAAAAACCAGTTCGTCCGAAACCCCAACCGACTATACAGCAGCTTGATTTTGAAGAGGAATCTTTGCCGCCCGCGATGTGGTTGGAGGAATACGAAATAGTACCGTACCCAACAGCACCCTCACCTACCACCGAACAAACATCACCACCTCCGTTGAATCCATTTGAAGCAATAGCCACCACCGAGCCTCCGAATCCACCATCACCACCTCTGACAGTGAGATCTGCAACTCCACTATGCTCCCAATGCCTGCGTCCAACGTCACCATCTCCTGCAGTCTGCTCAACAACCCCTGCTGCTTCCAAACCGCCATCAGTGTCTAACGCGTTTGAGGCCGAAATGCGTACACGGATGGACAGGCTGGAGCGACGTGTCGGCACTGCATTGGCCAAATTAGACCGCTTGCTGGATGCAAGTATTCCGCGAGCATCACTTCGCGTTCGGTCGTCATTCGAATTTAAGCCCTTGGAAAATGTGAAGGAGCTGGAGCAGTTTAATGCTGCTCTAGGAGACCGCGAGGAGTATGCGCGGCAGATGGAAACCTGGCTGCTCAGTATAAATATTGAAGGTGACTGTCGCGTTCGGCTCAATAATGCCGTAGAAGCTTTGTTCGAGAAAAGCTGCCTAGCCCAGCTTAGCTGGACAGGAGCCGGGAAAAATAAGCAAGCGGCCATGGAAAGTTTTAACAATGTCTTAATATTATTAGAAAAAGTAGCTAGTAACAATAGTTTAAGTGTAAATAGGTCATTTATCGCTACTTATTTTAAATCTAAATTTAAAAACGCGCCGGCCAGACTGCATTATAACGACAGTAGAAATCCTGTTGCTCGCCGTTTGAGGGAGTAAGTTAGGTGTAGATATGTGTATTTATGTAGTTAATAAGTTTTTTTTTTCAATGAAATTATCCTGTACATAGTTCTGAAATATTTGAAAGGATTCATGTATATATTTTACTTTATTTCTCTATCATGAAATAAAACAATTCGTTTCAATTAATTATTCAATGTTTTCTTTCAACAACAATAATAACAAAAAGTGTTTTAAACCTCATTTGATTTCTACTCGATTAAAGTGTGTAAGAGAGGTAAAAAATCTAACAGACCCTCGTTACGTTCAATTGCTACCAATTTACATTTAACGTGTGACAGTGGAATTGTATACGTACTGCTTGACAAATCTGATAGCCTACCTACATACATATGCATTATCTCCGAGTTGATAACGGGTCCCTGAAACATTATCGCCTTTCTAGTAAGCCTCTTGCCTACTATTTTTATTGTAGGTTCCTGATCACTTACTCCCTTGTATTGTAAGATGCTCTTATCCTTAGCCATAAACCATTCGTTACCAATGCCTTCTCTAAGAATAAATCCTTGTCTTACATACAATACTATTTGGTTACCTATCTGCTTTGTCCTTGGAAATTTAGCCTTTAAACGTATCTTGTTAAAATCAAATGCTGCTATCTCTGCTGTCCTATTAACAACTTGTTCTAAGCTCTTGTATCCTGATCGGAGCTTGCGTTTCAACGTTTGCATATAGCTTTCAAACCGATAGGATGAAATAGTTTCAAGGTTACCAAACTTTAAAACGTCATTGACTACATGCAACAGTTGATGAACATTGCTTGATATATGGCCAGGTCCGTACACGGTATCAAACTCAACCACAAATCGCTCAAGTAATGTTCCCGCAAGCCGCCAATGTTGACTATAAGCGTCTGACGAGAACAAGGTAATAGCACAAAAGTACAGCATAAAGTGGTCGTACGCTTTATGATCTAAATTGTCCCTCAATATTCCTACACTTGAATAGTGCATGAAGTTTCGGAATTCTGTACCTTTCCAATACCCTAAACATTCCAAGGACCGTGGCGAATCTCGATTCACTTCGGATGGTAACTTTATCTGATCTAATTTTTTGTTGATCGCTTCTTTCTGCGGTGGAGTCCAGCGATGCTCAGAGCCAAGTCGTCCATTATACCATCCCATCAGAAGTTTTTTCATGATGCCGTGATCCAGCAGATGTAGTCTGTCTGCTATGATAATGTCCTCTATCATATCCAGGTTTTTGATGTCTAGTAGCGGTGTTCTAACCTGATGATGGTTACCATATCCTGCTGCCCTGAATACCTGGTCTGTTCTTGGTGGTGCCGCAATCGGAGGAAAAATAACTTTTCTCGATTCGGTGTGGAATGTACCTACACATGAGCACTTTAGGCAACCATTTTTGGCATTAAAAGAAGCCACTCCTAAAATATACAACGAGTCATGTAGGGTTGAAATAATGTCGTGACATGGCTTGATTTTATGATGTAGAATGTTACCTTTTACGAAGGCACGGGCCGGTGAATCCGCAATTATCGCGCGCAATCGAAGCTGGAACTGTTTTCCTCCTATAAATATTCCACTCTCCTGGATTATATTAATTTCCTCAACCAACGGGCGCAAAAATTCTTCTAAGCTACCAGGTTTCGAATTGCCACAAAATAGTCCAACTGTCATCACGGGGGCTTCAGGCAGCTCAAAAACATCGATCAATATTGGCCAGAACTGGGCGGGTCCGCTGTCGTGTAGTGGAAGCCCATCAATGGATACATTTATATGCACCGTGTCCACAGCAGGGGGCTTAACAGTACTGTCAAGGAAAAAGGAATGAAATAAATACAGCGTAAACATTACAAAAAGAATCATTATCATCATCATAGAATACTAACCTCAACTCGTTGAGAAAGCAGGCTTGGATACCTTGGTACCAAAACTTTCCACCAGCTACAACCGAAACTGTTCGGTTTGTTTTTCTTTTGTACGTCTCCAAAAACGTACGAGCATCTTTTGGAAACTTCTCATTAGTGTATTTACGAAGAATTCCTAGCAGACGATTCCCATGAATGAGGGCCAAACCTGATATTAACATAAAATACCGTATTTCTTCAATGAATCCCATCACAAATTCTTCATCACTATCAAACTCGTCCACCTCGTCAGCTGAAAGGGTGGACGGCAAAATATTTTCCGTCTCCGGAAGCTCTGGTGGCGCTAAAACAACATTAAGCAAAATAAAGTTATTCACTGTTTACTAACATTGATAACTCACAACGTTTAATGTTTACTTGTAGGCCGCACACTTGAACTAGCTTCTGGTTGATCACGGTCTTCACTTTCCATTTGTGCACTATTACATTCTGGCATCTTTGCACGATCTTTGTACAAAGAGCCGGTTTGTTTGATGCGTTGCGAAAACTGCGGTTTTTTTCCTCGGGGCATTTTTAAACTGTTGGGAATGAAAAGCAGATTCGTTGATTGATTATTGCCGATAGTTTTCCAACGTTTAACTATATTCACACGTATTATTTCACTCGCGTTAAACTCTGCTTCTGTTTTGATGAATCGAAACACCGGGTAAACAAAACAAGGCTCCAAGAGCTGACAGCTATAGAAGTCGAAGGAGGGAAAATATGGCGCCACCTTGGATTTAAAAATAATTCACCAGTTGCGTACTGTTGATGCATAATAAAATAGTTATAAATTAAATTTATCGCTAAATTGTCGTAATACATTTAATTATGTAATAGAACTGCTATATTTTCTCCACCAAAGCATGATATTTTCTCATTTGTGATTGGAAATGTTAAATCGTTTATTCAATCCTGACGAAATTGGCATAGTTCATACTAAAGACCGCCAGATGACGCTACTGTTGGCACAAAATCCAGCAACTCCAACAACAACACCATACAAAACTTCGGGATAGTTCTAAAACCGGTTCAGTTTGCTGTCTGGGCCGCGTTCGAAGATTTGCTTCATTCTTATTGGAGAGAGTGAGAATCCAATAGGAAAGTCACTCATTTTTGCTAGTAGGGCGGTGATTTTTGGACTATTATCTAACTTCTCAAGTTCGTCATTCATCGTTTCGTCGACCCCGCTAACCTCCCCTTTTTGCCTCCATCTTCGGTTGGTATGTTTTTTTTTCTTCTCTCCTATTTATCTATTGCTAGCAAAACCAAGAACCGAAGAGCAAGAGCGAAGATAGGTAGAAGAGAAACATCACAGTACAATCGCGCGCGTCTTCAAAATCCCCCACCCCACCCTTTCCGACGCTTCGGAAAGCTTCTCAAACCATTTCCAACCCCCGAACCACCCTCCACCTCATCCAACGTTTTGATTTCTTGTTTTTATTTTGTTTCGGGCTATCCTGTGCACCGTTTTTCGGGGCCTAGGTTCATTCACCTGTTTCCTCGTTTGGCTTTCCTTTCGCGGCTCGCCTCTCCCTCGCCCTCGCCTTCATGCCCGTGCACGTGTGTGCGTATGTGTGTGTGTTGGCATGTGTTTTTTTTTTTCACTCCAAGCATAACTATGCCGATGCGACGAGATTTTCCCTCCAAGCCGTCCGCGCAGCTTTTCTGCGTGTTTTCTATCGGAGCTTTTTCTTACCTTTTGGTGGTGCTTCTTCCGCACCCTCCCTCTTCTTCTTCCGAGCAAGTTGGCCATGTGAGTCGCTGCTGCTTTGGTCGGCGTCTTTTTCCCGAATTCTTTTCCCCCAAAATTTTTCATTCCGTTGTAGTGCTTTCGTTCGTTTTGTTTTGGGAAGCTCGTTCTCTTTCTCTTCTCGCCGTTCATCTCCCTTTCCTTCTTGCCTCTTCGCGTAGCATTTTCTTCGGCCCTTTCTACTCCCGGCGAAGCGCGACTTTTCCGCGCGGCCAAGTTACGAAACTGTCCGTTGCGCCTTCCTGCCCTTTCCGTGCCGGATCTGGAGTGAAAGGAGATTGATTCTGGTGGTGAAGTCGAACTTCGCACAAACTTCGCACAAGACGCACTTTCGGCGACCCTTCGGCACGCATCCTCTCCTCCGCGCTCGCGTTTCCTTCTCTCTTGTTTTTTTCTTGTTGCCGAATCTTACCCAAAGTAAAAAGCTGATCATTCGCATTCCGCGGAGGTTTTTGATTCCGATCGGTTTATGTTGTGCTTTTTTTTTGTTTTGTTGTTGTGGCCTCTCTTTCTTCTCTCCGTTTTGGCATTTCTCCCCCATTTGGCTCGGCGTGTGTGTGTTTTAGTTTGGCGTGGTGTTTTCTCTTTTGCTCCCGTTTTGCTCAAGTTGTTCTTACTCGCTTTTTTGTCGAAATAATATATCCGTGGAGAAAGGCCAAGACACTTTCCAGCTAGTTTCGTCTGTTCAGCAACGGGTTATGATTGGCGGAGGTGGGGATTCTAAGGGTGTGGCGAAATTTTTCGGGACACCCCAGGGAAGCAGCCTCCATTCCACACCCTCATGAAGAAGTTTATGCGCGTTCTCGAGTTGTGTTCCTGGCGCTGTACGGAGGTCTCAAACGTTAACAATGTTGTGCCTCCATGCCTGGACCTGGCCAAGCCTGCTGTTGGCCTGGAGTTGTCCGAAAGTGGGGGAAAAAACAAGAGCCCGCTTTAACCCGCTTGTCCGGTTCTGATCGGATGAAAGGCTGGTGACCATCGGAACGGAGAAAGAACGCCAGTTCAATGCTTTATTTATTGCCCAAAAAGCCAGAATCACATTTCGGGTCCTCCTGAAAGCTTTCCCAATGCTATTCCCAAGCGTTCGGAACCTGAACCAACCGTCTGAGGCACGGAATCTCTTTTTATGACATCATATTTCATAGACCGCACTCATAACGCCAGCAACACGTGTTCCGAGTGTCGACTTTCGGGTTTCGCTTCTTCTTACCAAATCAACCGAACGGTTTACGCGTCCGTGGCTTTCTCCGTTCCAACCCGTTGGCTTTTCTCGCCATTCCCACGTTCCGGGCCGGGAAAATCTAAATCAAGCATTCCCCTGTTCCGATACACATCGATAAAATCTACTGATTGAAATTCGTTCACACCAGCGAGAAGAATCCCTTGACAAAAAAATGGTAGAATATATTTTAATTAATGTCTTCTAATTTAGCATTTTATGACATGGCGGAGCGTATTTTATTATTGACATTCTTTTGGCGCCACTTTCGGCTAGCTTATTATTCTTCCATTGGAAAAGTCAAGAAATAGGTTTGAAAAACCCTAGAAAACTTATGCCATTTATCACTGCCTTATTTCGTTTTCCAACGCCCAATTTTGGTGATGGCATACGGAATTGTTAAAATAAGTAATACATCAAAGTGAAAGTGTTTTCGACAGGCTGTCATAATTTAGCTTTGGTTTTGCTACTTCGTAAACGTTTATCTATCCGCAAATAGCACGCAATAAAATACCAAACAAAAAAAAAGGTAAATAGTAGTTATAAACACCGTTCAGCAACCAGTTTAACCTTTCTATTTTCGGTATCTTTATAGCAGATCATGATAGTGTTGCTGTTGCAGAGAAATGTTTGGCCGGTTTTTAATGTGAACCCTTCCCCTCGATTACACAGCTTAATTCTCCCAAATTCCTCCCCGGCAGACCAGACGCGGGAGGCCAGCGGAAATGCCGCCGAAAAGGTGAAACCAAGTTTAAGGAGTTTGCAAAAAATAAAACCACGAGGCCCGAAAGCAATAATGCCCAAATGTCACTGGGTCGCACACACCGAGCATGGCATACCTTTGAGCCGCATAGGTCAAAGAGGACAAATCAGCTCACCCGGAGAAGTAAGAAAAAAGCCACCAAAAAACATGCCAACACGTTTGGTTGAGCGCTCGGTAACTTTGACTCACTCCCGAGTGGAAAGAGGAGCAAAAAAACGCACGTGATGAAATGGCATTTCTTTCTCTTTGACTTTCTTTCCGCGGCTCGCGTCAACGCATGCTTTCCAAAGTTATTGGATAGATCATGATCATGATCACAATGGCTGTTTAAGGCGTGCGATCGGGGCGAAGAGCGGGGATGGCTGGACGCACACGCAGAAGAGAACACGGCCCGAGGAAGCTGCCGAGGGCGGCAAGGATATGGGTGGGTTAATGCTGAGCGATGTTGTTGGATTGCCGGCCTTTGATCAACCTGTTTGCCGATGCGCTTTGTGGAACGATTTTGGACGCGGTTTGGTTCCTGGAAAAGCGAGTCGAAAGTCAGCGAGCGGATGAGGCCGGTTTTTTTTACTCAAAGATGGACGCAACGCCATCATTCGATACCGGTTCGAGGGGTAAGAAGAGGAGACACAGGAGGGGGGAAGTAACGTATGACTTCGGTATTATCAAGCAAAGCGCGTCGTCTCGCGAGATGCCCCGCGGCCAACAACTTCGGCGCAGCGTAAGAGAAACATTCCACGAGCCGCCGTCGAAGTACTCCAGGATGGACACGAGAACGCCGGCAAGGCTCTGGGGTCTGAGAACTAGGTCAGAGTGAGCATTTTCGCGAGCGTCCTTTTACATCGATGCTTCTCTTTTTGACGGTCGAGCGGTTGGAAGAAAGGAGCCGGGTTCAAGAATTTTGATCATTTCTCAATCTCAACTCGACCACACTTGGACTGGCTCGAATGGCGTTTCCCTGGGGACGTAACTGATGGTTGGGTCAACGAGGTGGAGGTCTTCCGCAAGATGATGCTCGTAACTCGATAAATGGGGTACTAACGATTTCTCTCGACGAGAACCATTCGTTATGCTGGTTAAGCACAGCTGAGTCCTAACTGGTCGATTAAACTTAAATTACGGTCGTAGCAACAACATTTTGTCTTGAAAGTAGATGGCACTGTCTCCAATGCAGCCATATTTAAAATGGTTCTTCAACTTTTGTCTCTAAGGCATCAGTGTTTGCCTCGTAGTCATCTGCGTTTATCTCCAGCAGAGAACAAGAAAATAAAAAGATGTTTGTGGTCATCCTAGATAATTCTAGTTCTAACAGTACTAGACATTTAGACATTTTTGCTTCAAAGCTTACTTTTTCCTACGAATTGCAGTGAAGGATAGAGTATCTATTATATATTTTAGTTTTTTTTTTGTATGAAATTTTGTGTACACTCAAATCTCGACCGATACTGATCCGTCGGTTCTGAGACTTTCCATACTTAATGTATTTAAGCACTGCAAATGTTGTTGAAGATTTGCTTGATTTATTTTTTTTTGTAAAATCATCTAAATTTTATAATTCAAACTCAGTTTTACTAACACAAACAAAACAAGCATGTATACATTCTACATTTCTTAACAAAAAAAATTATTTAAGTTGCACAAACTAAATAATGTCTACAGCTTTCTGTACTTTTTAAGTACATTTTTTTATTTCATTTGATTAAATCCAAATATTTACTCATACACAGCTCTAATAAAAATAAACCTATATGTCAAGGTGTATTCATCAAATGTTATAGAGCAGTTACAAAGTTACAAATATGCCGTAATTGTAACTAATAAGTTAAAATACGTCTCTCCAATAAAGAGTAAAAACTATAACTCTTTTCTCAATCCCTTCTTTCAGGCGCGTCAAGCTAGTATAAACGTATTTTCATAGCTGCTTAATGTCATTTGCCTTGTTTGTTCATATGTCAACCCATTATTGTTAGAAGTTTGCTGAGTTCCAAAAATTTAATTTTTTAAATAATTTTGCCATATTATGCTTTATGCAAACAAGGAAACTTCATACTTACATTCTTGCTAAACAACCAAATGTTTAGATAGAGACAACATTTAAATCAGAAGAGAAAACCAGATG
Organism: Anopheles coustani; assembly: GCF_943734705.1. Lineage (NCBI taxonomy): Eukaryota > Metazoa > Arthropoda > Insecta > Diptera > Culicidae > Anopheles > Anopheles coustani. The sequence goes on along the minus strand of NC_071288.1, from coordinate 71,694,060 downwards.
GACACCAGATGAAAATCGCTGATGAGTTAGAGGCATAGAGAAGTTGATGAGCTATTTCTAAGATTTTCTTCTCTTGCTCTCTTTCGCTGTAAGTTGATTGACTTCCTCTGAAAACTGGTTGGAGTTGTAAGAACGGGATTTTTTCACGTGAAATTGTGGTACAACAATATTATCACTGACCCGGTCACCACCTGGATGGCACGGTAAAACCCCCTGTAGACGATAAGCTGCACAGCTCAACACAATGTTCGCTCCGTTCTATCGCCGACAAACGGTTCAGGGTCTTTTCTCCAATTGCTTTGACCGAGCTGCTGTCAGTCAGTGGGAAGTTGTCGTGAAATGATCCTCTAACGTTCGCCCGGGAAACATCTTGCCGAGCGAGAAGAAAAACCAAACGAACCAACGCGTTAAAGCCGACTTTGGGAAACATTGTAAGCGTGCCCCTAAACCGTAGGTCGATCCTCGACACTCGATGGGGAGGGAGGGGAAGAAAAATCACCAAGCTGTTTGTTCATCTCGCAGCTACTGTCTGGACGGAAATGGCCGAGAAAACGGAACACTTCAACACACCGACCCTCCTACTAATTAGGCGCACCAGGTAGTAAAAGAGTGAAATGGATGGTAGTCCAGTCCCACTCCCGGACGCGTTGTTCTGGTTTTCGGTGCGCCCAACACAATGTTGTCCGCTGGCGAGCTGTTCAAATACTCTGTCTGGGAGCGAGCTTTAGCGCCGTTGCTGTTGATGATGATGTGAGGTTTGATTGACGAGCATTGGGCTTCGTAACGGTACGTCGTGAGTACTATGTAACGCACTGTCCGGCGTGCGCTATGGCACTGGTGGGTTAATTACGTTTGACAGGACCAAGAAGGCGTGAGTCTTTGGAGATAACCGGACAGGGATCGTTCGTGCAACCGGTGATTGTTTGTTTGATGCTATATTCGAGAGGCTGGAGGGTCAACCTACAGATTGTGCCGCGTGCATATTCGAACGACTTCCAGTTGACGGAACATGGCCTACGGGAGAAACTGAGGTTGGAAAACTGGACACTTCCACACAGAAGTACCAAATTGAATAACCCCGCAAAAGAAATGCTGCTGTAAAGCGATTTACCTTCAGCATGGTCACATCGACATTGGCGTCGACATTCCCGGCGGGAAGCCATTCACACTAACTAAATCCTACGGCACGGAGAAAAGTAAATACATATGAACGGAGGCGGTTCAAGCCAATTTCCCTCCGCGGGTGGAAAACAACTAAGTCCACCGGATAGGTAGGGCTAGAGCAAAAAAAAAAAACAATGTCCGATTGCCGTAACGCCCGTAACTGGGACAAGTTCAGGGGCAGTGGGTGTGTTTGTCTACACGGCTCCTACCTGTTCAGCTTTACGGCCGATCAATATCGATCGGCAGTTGGGCCCACGGGACAGGCCCGGCATGTCGTAATACCAGCGCCGTATACCTTCTGCTTCCTCGCGGTTTCCTAGAAGTTCTAACATGGTCCCGCATTTCACCAACTCCCACCAGCTCCGGCCACGTTTTGAGCGGCTCACGTGAGGCCAAATATCGGTTTCCCCGCGTCGATATCAAACAGTAACAGTGACATTCTCTGACGCAACTTCCCGTACGGCCTCAGGAAATGGGTGGAGTAGCAAAAATAATAATAATAATAGCCGTCATTTGGTGAGGTGTTTTGTAACGAAGCGAATTTCAGTCATTGCTACAAAGCAGTAGTACTCACAGGCTAGCAGCGTGCAGTACGAGTGGAACAGAAACAATGTCCGGCACGAATTGGCAAATAATTCACGCCACTGTAATCGCCGGTAGATGATAAACTGGCAGCTATTTCAAGGGTACTCCACTGTGTGGGGTTTCCAAGCGATAAGCGCACCGGGTTTCTGAAGCCGAAAGCAGCCGGTTCTCTCCCTAGTGGCGATGCTCCAGAAGTCGCGCTCTCGCGAAATCGCTTATCAGTTACATAATCCCGTCCATCAGGCTGTGCTGGATGCTCATGATGCGCGCGAGTGGTAGTCTTTCGAGTGCCTTCGGTTCGAGTGAAACATTCGTTCCGATTATGCGCGTCCTATCACCGCGTGCATGGCCGTGAATTGCCGGTGCAGCATCTTATCAGCTTCTTACTACGCTGAACTTGACCTTTCATGCCTACATCGGATCTTTTGCAATACTAGAGGAGGCAAGCGGATGGTACTGTTGGTTGTTTGTCTAAGCCAAATGAGTACCAATACTAGAGGATGTAGTGCATTGCCCTGAACACTGGCCACGAGAATTCCGAGCCCGGGGTGGAGTCGCCTAGCCAGTTTCTCCCCCAACGATAGGGCAAAGTCTCGTTCTAGATTGCATGGACACAGTTCCTTGTTTACAGAACCGCATTTTTCCTGCACGGCGCAGCAAACTTGGCCGCACTGTCAGCGCGACTCGACAACTCCCAACCAGCGCGACACCTGACGCGAGGCCTCGGGGGACTCCGGGTTCTTAGGTATCAGTTTATTCACATTTCTGTTTTAAACTCCGCTGGAGAACTGGTGCCTGGTGACCGGAGTGAGAGGGAGAGAGAGCGAGCTGAAGAACCGGGTTGGTGTGTTTTGGCGTTTCGCTTCAAAACATTGCATACCAACGCTGTATGCGGCCGCTCAAAGCTGTCAACTCGCCGAGGAATGCACGCTGCTGCGATGGCTGAAGGCAACCAAATAAAAACGGTACCACCGAACCGGAGCTGGCGTTAGAACCGAAAGCGCCCTGGGCGGCCCTTGTCGGATGCCCTTGTCCGGCTACTGCCAGTCGAAGATAATCTCCGCTGCATTCGGCTCCAGAGCGAGGCCCTGGAGTGCCCGGAACCGCCCGTAGATACCGCGCGGAGGCTTGAGTGACGTATCTTAATTTTTCTTCAATCCGGTTCGTCGGTCGCCTGCACGGAGACGGGTGTATCCCTGCGGCGGTGCTGGAAAATGAAGGGAAAAATCCACGGCGGACCATCCACGCGCGCCTTCAGCTCGAAATAGCCACGGGGTGCGTTCCGACTAGCGCCCGATACGCGCACTGTTTTAACGTTTTTCCGCTGCATCATCAGTGGTGCGGTCCGCTGCACCGGCCGCACGGACAAGCCAGTCATTCAAACCTACACCCTCCACACCCCACACCCGAACCCCTAAGTTGGTCAGGTGGGATCCGATATCCGAACGAATAACGATTAATTAATTTTCTACAATTGGTTTCATGCAACAACCAACCATTGATGGTGGAGGAGGAAGTATAGGGACTCGAGTGCGGCGAAGGGGTTAAAAAACAACAACATTCAACCAAGCAACTCGTGGCCCGTTCCTTCTCCTCCTCCTCCCCCCCGACTCGTTCCACTTTTCCGCCATCGAACGAAAAAGGGAAGTGTTCGGAGGTTTCGTTCTTTCTGCGCCGCGGTGTTGGATTTGTTTCTTTATTGCTGTGTTAATTTCCTGTTTAACAGACCCTTTAGAGCCCATTCGAGGGTAGCTTATGGGTTTTCTATGCCGGTCCCTTCCGCTTCCCGGCTTCACCGCCGTCGAGCCTGTCGGTGGTTATCGCTAGCAACAATTGTTGCTGCTGGTGCTGCTTTTCGTCTCTCTGGATAAACTGCTTGGTAAGATAAAAATCGAAGGCGTATGAGGCTCGTTTCGGAAGTGATAGGAAGAAGCGGAGTGACTTATCATCAAGCGTCGTACTTGACTCGACAGCTCTCCCTGCTTGGGAGGCCGGTTCTGGAGGCTCGCAAGTTCCGCCAAGCTGGTGATGAATGACATGCTTTGCAGATGAGAAAGAGTGGATCACTATAGAAAGAAACTATTGCCTTTCGAACTAAACTCGAAAATTTAACATTATTATTTGATTTGGTGAAATTTTGTGGCTTATTTTCAGGGGTTAATAAGACTTTTTCCATATTACTATGTTTGCTTTTTTTTTATTTACTGCGGGTAACTAATTTACGATTACAAATTGCCTTCTATACGGTTGAGCTAGTTGAAACAAATCAAATTATCAAGTTGGGCGATTAGGTATAACGCTTGACTTTCCTTATTTTGTTTTGCCATTCAATGTTGGGATTCAAAATACCCAAAAATATACAAAGTTCGAAGTTCTAATCCAGATTTGAATATTCGGGAATCTTTTAATATATTTACTTATCTTTATTACTTTATTCTTGCGATATTACACATTAAACATTTATTTCGCTTGTAATTAATTTGTTATTATAGTCTTCGCTCTTTACTATCCTGCAAAAATACTTTTAAGCGATGATTCAGGCACGTAATGAACACGGAGCAACTAATTAGAGAATCATTTGCGGTGATCTTTTTCTGCGCCACGAATTTAATCTCTCGCCTAAACATGAAGCAACACCCAGTATCAGTGGCTCTACCAAGTGCTCCCATCAGGCGCCAAGCAAGTGGTGATTGCCAGTATCGCTCGCTCGGAAGGTTAGAGCTCAGTAGACCGCTTTACTCTACGCGCTCGATCTCGTGCCCTCGCGTTGCCGATACGCCCACCATACGATTCGGTCCATTCACAAACCACGTTATGGCTCGGTCACGATCGGCGACGACCCCCGGCGGGAAGCGGGCGGAAGTGTGAATTGTAGCGGCTCAGGTTCACCGTTCGCCGTTGTTGCCGAATATAGCTGATGCGCGCACGACGATGCCTTATCGACCGCTGACCGGGTGCTATCGGGAGGGAAGCGATGGTGAAGCGGGAAGAGGACGGGAGCGGGGGCTCAGAAATGCACTTGGAGTTCCACCAAATGGCGCAGCAATGTCGGCAGGTAATCAACGTACGCCGTGATTATGCACAACCGAAAAGTGCAAGTGCGCATCAATGCGCCGTCAGCAGATTTGTGGGTGAGGGCAGGGCAATGCGATGTAACAGGGGGCAGAAGGGAGCTGCATGAGGTTGTCATATGTGGGCCCAGGCTCTGTTCCCAAGGCTCTCCACGGCATAGCAGCGATCACCCAACGCCGGCCCAACGTCGATCGCACGAACGTCAGCAAGTCCGGTACAATGACTTCGACCTTTGAGACGCGTGCGATTACGGGCGGGTATGGTGAGGGGAGGCGATAAGTGGTCGGAGGCGATCGGTACTCAGGTCTGACCGGAGGCGCAAAACCTGGACTTCGCAGGTTCGCTACGCCATCAGGCTGATAAGGGAGGGCACCGTTTTGGAGTTGCTTAGCCGAACTCTTGAATGTCTGCATGAAGCGGACCAGCGCTGGAAGTTCTGGAACGTGCTATCAACTCGGTGGACTTAAACAGGTTCAACCGCTCCGTTGGTTAGGTCACCTTTGCAGCGTCAAACCAGTATTGCCTCCCGGGAACGTGACGTCAAGAGCCGCCGGCTGTGCGGGATCTACATAATTTCAGCGACGAGGGCAGAATTTGAATTAGACAACGCTGGAGAACAGCCATATCTCTCCTATTCCAGATTTCTACTCCAGTAGGAACTCACCGCGGGCCAACGTCTTGTCCACACCTGCCAAAGAACGGTCCCGGTTCGGCGCAGAAAATCTTCTTCGGATCTATGCTAATTAAATTTATGTCACGGATATTACGACCGTTTTACACTTCTCCCCCCTTCTTGCTCCCTCCACGCACCGCCCCTCTGCTTCGTGACCGTAAACATGTCGATGACACTCTTCGGACTCCCCATTCCACTCCAAGCAGTTGGCGGAGACTTCAAGACTTGTTGTATATATCACTCCGAAAGAGTTCAAAGACCCCAAACCACACATACACACATTCAACGCGGCATCGTTTAAGCGGTGTCATCGAGGGCCGGGGACATGGCTCCAGTTTATGGGAAGCGGTTTTTCGCGATTTGTATACGCAAACACGGACGCTGCGATGTTCTGGAATGCCAGCAGCTAAAGCTCCAAAGGAGGTGGAGGAGGTTGAACACTTTCGAACGGAGAACCTGAAGTTGAGCCATCGTGTCGCCATTTCGAACGGCGGTGAAAGCGCCGGTAGAATGGCAATCGCTCGGGCGACAACGCTGACGTTGGGTTAGGAAGTGCCAATTTTTTAGTGATTTTTGGTTTTGTTTCGTTTCACGTGTTTCTTTCACATCATTTGGAAGTTTTTATTTGCTTTAATGCATTAGAAAATCAAAGAGAGATAGAGTTTAACTATTTCTCTCGTTAAATATTTGAATTAAAGTCAAATTATTTTATTTCATGTATTAGTTGCTATTACTATACTACTACTATAATACTACTACTATTATTAACGTCAATGTAAATGTTAAACATTTACAGTAAAAATATATATAGAAATAGATAAAAAAAACGTTTCTTATTCGTTTAATCTTACAATTTGTTTCATTGCAATAATTCTTATTGAAATCTGTTGAACAACAACTAAACTAAATATGTCTATTCTATATGGAGAAGTCCATTGTCATATAAGAAACGTCGGTTGTTTTAATATCATTCCAGTCCAATTATTTCTTTTTGTTTACCTGTTTACCTTTTAATTCCGCACAAATATTTCTGTCTCTTTTATGCAAGTTATTTTATTTTTTTATTGTTAATTACAAGGGAATTAGTCCAGTTTAAAACATTTGCAACACTGGTCTTCTAGCGTCCTTTTAAACGTTGATTAATCACCTTCCATTTTCACTATGAAACCCCTTTCTCAAGAGAACGATTCCCGGAGTGGCGTTCTGCCTGAAACCGATGGAATTGACAAAAGTAATGGGTTACAGTTTTCGGGTGGCTCCACAATTGCCGCCTCGGGGAGATTACAGCGTTCGCGTTCAGAACGTTATTCCACCCTTCGGAAAGGGTTCTTTTCAGTCGTCGCCACTCACCGAACCGGTGCAGTGAAATGGGAAAACGTGCGGCGTGTTGGAATTCCTTTCCGGCGGGCTCGTTCTTGCCGTTCTTTTGGGGGATTTAAATGGCTCCAGATTTGAACCGCTTCAACTGGATCGCGCACGAGATTCCAGTTCGAGCCGGTCTTTCCAACTACCGTTAATGGCGGCAGCTCCCGGTTTCCCGGTGTGTGGAATGTTCGGATCGTTTTCGTTAATCAATCCAATAACCGGATCCGAGATTTTCTACATACTCCATTCCCACAGATGCCGGGATTACGTGACAGTTTTATCTTTTTGGTCAATGTTTTATTTAACTTTTTATGCAGTTCAACAGCTCGTGTTCTTTAGTTAATGTTGAACTGTTTGCATTTTATTTACCTTTTTAGTGCATGCTGATAAGATGGAATAAATTAATAATTAAATTTCATGAAAGTGATTTCTTTTACACTCGTGATACACTCGTCCATCTTCCCAGACGAATCACTATAACCATAGATCACCCGAGGAAGCCAGACAAAAAATGGCTAACCAGATAGACCTGAGAACGGTGTAAACACACCTTCCTTCCAGTCGATCCCCGTTTTGCCAAAGGCCTTTGAACCCAGAACTCGAAACCATCCCATCAATACAAACAAACGGAAGGGGCGAGAGGAAAAAACATACATATGTAAAACAATCTCCCGAGCGATGTGAAATATTATGCTCGATGTTACGCTGGAAAATTGATCGATCTGATTGAAAGTGGCCCGCGCGTCCAACCAAGGGGATTGGCCAGAAGTGAGGCTGCGGTTTCGCATTTTCCGGCGGTAAGACAAGAAAAAAAACGGAAGGAGGTAGAAACAAACAAAAACAGCGTGCACACTCTTTACTTCCTTCCTCTCTCGGGGGGAAAAGGAAAAAGCGCCTCACGAAAAAAAGGGAAAAGTTTCTGCGCAACCTCGCGGAGTGCTATTTAATTTCCCAGTTCCAGGTGTAACGCGCAAAGGGTTTGGAGAAACGGAGCCCGCCGGTGCGCCAATTGCAATTGGGTGCAAAATGGGTTTTGCGTTGGTAATCGGTGGGGTAGCTGCTCCATATAGCGAAATAATTTCCCATACGCATCATCCGCAACCACCGTTCGCCACAGTTTGTTTTGCTTTGCGATCGGTGAGCGCCTGATGGTCGGTAAATCATATACGCTGGGCGCAGGGAACATCATCAGCGTCAGGAGGCCGATCATCACCGTGCCATGTTCATTCGCCGGTCGTTATGCGGAGTCGGCAACATAACTCCGGCATTCGGCGGCGTCGGTTGTTTTCTTTTGCTCCATCATCGAATCATACACTCAGGGGGCCGAACGGGGGAACTGGGGGTGGCATTTTCCCGGCCACCTGTTACGGTGGAAATGTTTTGACGCACATGCTCCGGCGAAAACCGTGCGTAGGAAGGATGAACAAGATTCGGAACAGAGCGAGAGCGAGAGCGAGTTGTTCGGAGGCTCGGTTCCTCTGAAGTGGAAAATTCTAGGGTTTTCTACGGGGCCCGAGCGGGGTGGGAAACGCCTTGCCGAGCAAATGACCTCCAAATGAGCGAGGGCTGGCGACCCATGGGCGCCATGGTCAAGGTTCTCTGTTCGCTTCGCCTACCGGTTGCGGTTTTCCTTCCCGCCATGCGCTGCATGTATCGCAGAAGGAGGTGATTTATATTCCTTCCTTTTTTTTCTGTGTTGTTGCTTTCGTTTCGTGTGTTGTTCTTTTCAATTCTCCCGCCAACATCACTTCTCGTTGGCATATGTGTGTGTGTGTGTGTGTGAAAACGGTGGTCAATCCGGTGGAAGGCGCAGACATGCTGCTAGAGATGCTAATAATGATGTTCTCGAGCAGCCGAACGGGTGAAATGCTCAACAAAACTTGGGAGATCGCGTGAAGCACAGCATTAAGGAGCCCTTTGCGTAAGCGCATTGCGAAGGTAAAAAGCGTTGTGGAAGGGTCGGTTATCCCGTTCCTCTATCCGCAACGCAATAGGAAATTGTAGAACGCGTGCCAGAAGCAGTTTTTATGCCAGAAGAAATTCATGGCCAAACAGATATTCTTTCTCTGTTTACACCAACCCATTTTCTTGGATAAGTATTACCAACCACTAAGCTATGGAAGCTTATGGTGGTCAGGAAATGAAGCAAACGGAGCGGAAAATGGAAGCACCAAAGAGAAACAGATAGCACGAGTCACGAATCTCGAAGCGCGGAAGCTAGAAACGTGAAGGAGATGCAAACATTTGAAAAGTGTAAAAGAAAAAGTCAAGAGAGAGCAAAACTGTAGAAAAACGAGATAAAGAACGATTTTTTTTCACAAAACGAAAGAAAGAGTGAGCAGGAAAAGAATTGAGACAAATTATCCCACTCGTAGGTCGCTAAACGCCTAGTTGGGGTGAAGGAGATAAGAACTCAACATGACTGCACATATCTTTACATAAAAGAAAGCCACAAGGGGGAGGGAAGAGGATGTATTTGGAAATGGTATGCTCGGCCGGTCGTTCACTTCAGCAGTTTTGCATACATTTCTTTCAAACCCTGCAGCGGCGCGCACATTCTCCCAGTTGTTCTGTTGTTTGGGTTCAAGTGCTCGGAGGAAATCCGCAGATTGTTTTTCCAGTTGCTTTAACCGTGCCTACCACGCACCAACAATCTGTGCTGTTCGGAGAGGTCACCGAGAATGTAGAAAAAAAACGACTTTAGGGAACGCTTGGGAAGGATCCAACAAAATATCAACAACAATCATGCGCCGCTTGAAAAGCGCTGAAGATGCGGATGCGTGTGTGTAGAGCGTGGGTAAGGCGACGCCGTGTGAGGATGACTTAGACAAATTCCTCTGCCTCTGCCAGGTCCACCAACCTGATTGATTGGCTATCGACCGAGTCAGGCTGAAAACACAAAGTGTAAAGCAGACCGAGGCTCTCCACGAGTGGCTCTCGGGGCCATCTATAGATGTTAGGAACTCCAAGTACCTGGCGCCAGGGTTTCGGTTGCGCCTCTTGCTCGCGGGATTCTCCGGATCGATTGATCGATCGGTCCCTCATCGGTCATCTGGGCGGAGGATGTGAAGAGTTGACGGATTAGATAAATAACTGGAAGTACGGCTCAGTTCTAGACTTCTGAGGTTCATTCTTATTGTACTTCTTGGCCATCCAAACCAGTAGTATGATCCTATTGGCATCAATTCCCAGAGAACCGGTTGTAAAACGGACGACAAAATAGTTCGTCACTTGAGCTCCTGGTTCATAATGGTTTAGGGGATCTCCACATCTGAACTCCAAGGAGCCGTGAGAGTGTTTGACATATATCTTATATTCCTAGGTGGCGCTAGAAGCACCTCTTGTAGGCATTAAATGAAGTTCGGTGACAATGTTGGCCACTACTTACACCACCTTTAGCCGGCGATGCACGATGTTCCGTGCAAGTCAAGTATTATCATGTCTGACCTGCAAACAAGGTATTCCGCCACCTCGCTTGGTTGCCTTCTTCTGCAAGCAGACGCTTCCACCGGATAGAGGCACATCCTGTCTGGAAAAGCGGCCAGAAGTGTGACAAACCGGAGGCACCCCGTGTACGTTCGTGCCAGGCCTTCGTATCAGAGATCCAAGACACACCCGGCTTGGGGGGGGGGGGGGACTGGGAAAAAACAATCAGGTTGCCACTGCAGACCTGTTTGGCGCGTCTTTATCGGTGACTAATTATGCAATTGCCAACCCTTGCACCTCTGATTTCTTTCCCTCCCTCGGACACCTGGTGCGCAAGGTGTAACTCCACGACAGTTTCGTACAATGGCGTCGTCGTCTTTATCGATGTCCCCATTGGACTCCCTCCCAAACTTTTGCGTTAAGAACCTCCCCGAGTACCTGGTAAACTCCAACAATCGGTTAAACGTTCAGAACGCGGCGAAAGACTTGACGGATTATGGCGACAAACCTGGCGTAAGCTGGCCGTTGTTCAGCAGGGCTCTCGCTGTCCGCGATTGACGTGTGGACGAAAGAGAAATAATAATTAATTTACTTCCGGCGATGTGTCGCTCATGGCAGTGTGATGGCAGCAGTGCCGAACAACCTTTGTACACCTCGCCCTGCATCTACCCCCGCAACTGCACACGGAGAGAACCGGAAACCGGAACGAACCGGGAACGGAACTGGTGTAGCTCTGACTCACTCCGGTCTCTTTGTGGCAAAAGTCGGTGGATCGGTTTTTCTTCTCTTCTTTTTTGCACCATTCCCGGCTCGAGTGGAGGTGCTTTTCCCCTTGTGCCTACCTCGGACGTCCGGGCATGCCGTGGGCATGTACCCACTCTTCGGGCGTCGGGGTTATTTTTTGTCACTCCTCGACGATAGTCGCCCAATTACCGTTTGCGAGTCAACCGCGTTGTTGGCGTTGGCTGAGGGAGATAGGTCGCCTATGATTAGGTGGATGCCATGCATGTCATGCAATTTCGTTATAACTATTATCAGACGCCTCGTCTCCTGGTCGTCCGCTTCGTTCTCCCCTCCCTCAATTCCGCGCGGAATCGGTGAGAACTGGCGTTGATCGTAAAACTCACGACACAAGACCGACTCGAAAAAGTGCAAAACAAAAACAAAAAAATAAAAACACCTCCCGGCGAGCATTATGCTGCAGAAAGTGTGCGCGCGTTTTTTTTGTGTGTGTGTGCAGAAAGTGTGCGCGTGTGTGCGGTCATATGCGATCGCCGGGGTCTCGAACACGTTTCGTTATCGGCGGGAATTATCATTTGCACCTCGTGGGAGAGAACGAGTTTTTGCGCAGACCCCGTAGGCTTCTCAAGTGGGAGGGGGGAAACAGAAAGGAGTCATTTTAGGGCGGGGGCGGCCTGGGCGGGAATCCATTTCACCGTGCGCTAATTCGTCCATTCTTTTCTCAATCGCACCAGATAGCGCTGTTATTTGCATGTTTTATTTCTTTATTTCACTTAGTTTATTTACACTGCTCTTTGATCTAGTTTTTGTCCATAAATTACCCCGTTTTACGCTTACGTTTATGTTTTATGTTTTAATTGTTTGTTTCGTAAGAGTTTGGATTTCTTTTAGATTACCTATCACTTTTGTTTTTTTGTTGTACAACCTTTGTCAATGTAAACGTTTCATGTTTGCAGTTCGCCTGCATAAGGTGTCTGTTGTCATGACTTTCGAATTTTATTTCTGCTAAGAAATTCGTCGAATTTTGCGTAAATGTCGCTCGGATCGGATCATACTTTCATAACGCCGTGACATTTCGATCGATCGAAAACTCGTCCACAATGAAAGTAAACAGCTTCGCCCGGTGAAACCTTGGCCCGGGTACCGCCGCAATCCTTGCCACGATCAGGATTAAGCTGTCATCGTCAAGTACCGTGCGTTCACACCGTGCGTTGGTTCACTTTTCCCCGTTTTTGGAAATGGAAAATGGTTGACGCCCAAAGCTCGTATTGGGCCGAACTTGGTTTGATCACGGGGGGTTGGGGTGAAAGAAATCAATTTCGACCGGAAAACCGGTCGAGGAAGGTGCTAGGAACGTGGTACACTTTTCGGCTATTCCGGGGACTAAAAGTCCGGCCAAAACCGGTCGGTCTCGGTCAGTGGCGTTTCGGGAGCAACGGGCTTCAGCGACACGAAATGACATTAAATAAACATTGAAAAAATATAGTTCAACTTCTGCCCGCCTCCCCCCACCCCTTTCACGCTTTTCGACACCCGAAGCACAAGTTTGATGGATTGGTCGAGCTCCCTGGGAGGGTGCTTTGCAAATGGCCGACAGCGATCAACAACCGTTTGCTCGACTTTTTCACTTTTCTATCATCATGGCGCATAGAGATAACGATAGGTTTTTGCCCGTCCGATCGCTCGACGATCGTTCCGGCGTGTGGTGAAAATTGACATTTTACGACACCATCGTGGTTCGTGAGCCTGCGGGCAAACTTTGCGATCGGTTTCGGTTTCGCACATTTTTATGCGGCTTCTCTGGTGGATGTAGAGTAAATAAATAAAGCAAGAGAGGGTGAGAAAAGAAGGGTAAAATCGCGGCCCAGGTGGCATTGAAAATGAGCGTTGAAAGTGGGTGCCATTTTATTGCCACCGGAATCGTGCACCGGAAGATGGCGAACGGAGGAAAGTGAGTGCGATCCGGATCCTGTTGCTAATAGCAATCACTGCGCTCGTGTTTGTACTAAAATCTTACGACAATCGTCGAGAAGGAAACATGCAATTTAGAGTGTCTTTATTTAAGTGATTTAATTTGATGTAATATTTAACTTTGAAATGTTTTGTACCGTTTCAAAAATGGGGAATATTAAAAAATGTCTAATGCACTAGGTTATGTGTGTAGATATTTTTATGCAATTTATTGAAATTTATTTTCAGTAAATTATTATTATTTACTAGCTGGTTAAAGATTGTGCCATGCTCTGTAAAAATTAATGAGTACAAAAACTTTGTCGAATAACTTACAGCTTCTCCCACGAGTTGGAAACTGGATTCATAAAAACATATTATATCAATCCAAATCTAAGTTTTGTATTTTAAAATTTAACTTTTCTACGTTTGCATTACGTCAGAAATACCAAAACTTTACAAAACTTTCGTAATGTGTACCGACAAATTATGTTTCTTGCTTTTGAAATGAAAAGATTTGTTCGAAATCAACTCAGCGCGCTCTGTGAAAAGGCATGCTGCTGTAACCGTTTATATGTACTTGCGAGTTGAAATTATATTTTAGATGTCAGTAAAAAAAAACAAACCAATATATGACGCTAGCAAATCGTAATTTATTGAAAAAGTATGTAGGTCTCACCCGTGAGATATAGTTAAAAAAATATTTTCATGCCTAAGAAACATGCGTTCAAAGTTTGATTAAAAATGGTTCAACCATTTAGAAGGAGTTTGAATTGTTAGTTTAAGAGGAATTTTGGATGTAGAGATATAGCTTTAATTTAATAGCTTAAAAGTTGATGATCAAACTTAATTAATAAAAAGTTGTATATTCACGTTCCTTGATTGAAAATAACATATTTTAACTTTAGTTGCGTAACGATAAGGTCGTCACAACAAGTGGCGCATCGAATCATGAATACATATCGAAATGAAGCAATTCTTTGTTCAAAACAATTAACTCATTTTCTAAACTCCAAACCGAGGCACAACACGATATATAAGGCTCTGTTTTGATCATCGGAGTACCGGTGAAAAGTGCTTCTTAGGTGACACAGCTTTTCGTAGCCCTTGAAATTCGGAAAACAATCCTCCGCTTTGCTTCGTGTGAGTAAAAGGTGCCCAATTCATCAGACCTCGAAATGCGTAGATAAGCCACACGAGTCGGTTCCGAGTTGCGACAGGGTTCGGTCTGTTAGGACAGTTGGTTCGTCGCAAAGCTCCCAGCGCTAGGCAACGGGTATGAACAAGGTAGATTCTTTTACTTCCTTGTACTTGCGATACCTCCAACCCGGCGAACGTCGATGGTGGAAGCGTGGTCGGTGTCTCGTCGCCGGCTTTTCAACCGTCATACAGTTCAGATATCCGGTACTAACATCATCATCGTCATCACCATCATCGACATGGTCGGCACATTCGCCGTGCAGTTGACCCGATCCCATACGAACAACGCTTTTATGTCGTTTTGATTGCTCATCCGTCTTCATGTCGGTATGATTGCTTTATTACATGCAACGGCGAAATGGGAATGTCCGAGTGATTGGACACATTCCCGAGGTGGAAGCGGCGGCGGGGCATAATCTATGAGCCGGCCTTAAGAGCCCGCTCCACTGTGTCTTGGTCTTGGTCCCGAACGTCAACTCCACGCGACGTGTGGATGTGGCTTGGGGTTGGGAGACCTTTTCCGCTTTCGATCGAAGCCCGCTCATTAGTCAATTATCATTCCCGGGCATATTCGCGTCCATTTGCCGGACCGGGGGCCGTCGCGGCCATCGATGAGAAGCGAAAGCACCGTTAGGTCTCGCGAGTTGGAGGTTCTCACGCTCGCGTCATCGGAAGTTCGGGCAGGCGAGCTGCATCTCTTCGAAACACTCTTATATGCGCTACCCTTAACCACGTTGGAAACCCTCGTATCTCATCGTTTCTTTCTTTTTCTTCTCCTTTCTCCCCTCTCCCACCCGCCAGGTAAGCTTCCGATGTCACCATATGGTAGCCAGACGCCCTCCCTCAGGCGAACTCATTTCCATCTCGCCGACGCAATCCGTGCGGTCATGACGTCATATATGAAGCAGTGGTGGAAAATCAGTCTTCCCCTCGGTGTCGTACGCACGCACGCGGCTTTGATGACGTCAGCCATTTCCGTTCCTACGCCTACGCGACAATGCTTGGACTATCACCAGCGCGTTATATTACGCGACAATCATGCGGAATGTTCCAACGCGACGCAGATGCAGAATCGTTCGCCGGTGATTTTGCTAGATTTCGTTTAATTTTCCCATACTGCTCTGCTAATGATCCAATTGGTGCTCCCTTCAGCTCGGGAGGAGTGAACAAAGCGACCGATTGTTGTCACTCTCGCCATTGGATGTAATTGAAATAATTGGTTAACCCTTGGAATGGGAGGAAGCGTAATCAAAGATGAAGCAGAAAGCCCTGAAAGACGTCATACCCATCGGACATCATAATCCACGAGCTTGAAAGCAACGATAAACTCTTCGGTGACATTAATCATGTTTACATTTGTTTGTTTTTCGATTTACATATCGATTTATCAAAGTAATGACAACTAAAAGAAAGAAGTGACGCAAACGCTTTGTAACTTTGGAAAATTTAACAAAAGGAAAAAAGCTATGCTTTCCTTACATGGCGGTTTAACTTTCTGGAGATTAATTTAATCCAATTTTGGAATCTTGATAAGTATTTAAGATACCTGTATCAGGGATTTTATTTTGCATGTGAAAAATATTCTTCAAAGCCTTGTTTTCGTCCGCAAGGGTTAAACTCATAAGTCCCTTGAGATTGACGAATTGAACCTTAATCTGTGGATGCCTAAATGCTTTTAGGTGCCAGGAGTACCTCGACCTTCTTCCTTCCAGCTGCACTTAAACCAAAACATACTTCCTCAACATTCCAGCAGCCAAGCTCGACAGACAGAAATCTGTTACCATGCGCCGCTGTCTCGCAGACCCTATACCCCGTCGCCTCTGAAGGCGTAGTAGCAACGTCCGAGCGTCTCGCCGGCTTCCGCCTCCGCCGATGTGGCAACTGGCGTCAAAAATATCCCATCGCTCCGGGAGGGCGGTTGTGTGGTGTATGTTTTATTTAATTTTCACGCCTGACCGATGATCCTGGCGCGTGCTCCGCGTGGGCTTAGGGTTTGGGGGGGAGGTCGTGGAAGGGAAAGGACCTGGCGCTCGATTGGCGTCGGCGTAGGTATACGTCGGCAGTCGGCCTCGTCGTAGTTGTTGTTGTTTTTTTCCCCGGTCGTCGTCGCACGAAGGATAACGATCATAGACCAAGGACACAATACAGTCGCCCTTGTATCCTGTTGCTCCTGATGCCCGGCCCGGGGTCGACGAACGCACGGGTTTGGCTGGGGACGCCCGGCATAAAGGGTACATTTAAACCATGGTTGTTCAATGCTACCCACTTGCACCATTTTTCAACCAACTGCCGTTTTGTCGCCGTTTGCGATTGCTTTCTACATCGCAGACGTGGGAGGCCTCGCTGATGCTGCTGATGATGATGATGATGATGCTGGTGGTAACGATGATGACGGTGATGTAATTTGATTTGACCAACGGACGAACAAGGAACAGAGCGGCCCCAGGATTAGGGCAAACACGTGCCACAACACCGGGTGTAACCTTGGCGAGCCGGAGACTTTCGGAAAAGTGCGATGGAAATGGAAACCGTTGGCGCTCCATTCATCATACACTCCTCGGGAAGCTGCTGCCTGGTTCGCCTCGACGATTGCGTCACAAACCAAAAAAACAAAGGAGAGGAACACGCGAGTGGGCGCGAATGTCGTCTGTTCTATTTTTAAACCCATCGGAAGCTATTTCTGGAACTTCCCGACGCGCCGGCATCGGGAAAACAAGTGTAAGTTCGAACTGGGATAGGCTTTTTTCCTAGCGTGCACCTTTGCTCGGTCGCGCTTGGAATGTCGTTCGTTCCTTTAAACATTTTCCGTGTCCTTTTTTTATTTTTCTTTTGCATGCCAGCTTGCTCAGTAGGTAAGCAAACACAGTTCGACTCTTTTCCGGAGGTGGCTGCAAAACAAAACCTTTCCTTAAGACTCGTGGGCGTAAAGTTGTATAGCGACTCGATGGCACCCAATCACCAACACCTTTCTTTCTCCCTCTCTCCCGGGCGTTACTGTTTCGATGGTCGGAAAAGTCGCCTTTGATTATTATCGCAACTATAACCTCCTGCCTACGGACATAAAGCCGGTGAAGCGAAACGTGATGCGAATCAATCGGGAAAACGGGTTGTGGTGGTGGTGAGCGTTGATAAGGTGACACCATCCCGAAGGAAAGAGTTTTAGCTCACGGCACAGTCCGTGTCAATGTAGGTCAACGGGACATAATTGCATAATTGAGCACCAGTCTAATCGATGCAGGATGTGGGAGAAATTATTTATTATTTTTCGCATGCACTTCAGTGACGTAAATCAGTGAAAGGATGAAAGCTGCCCATTTGAAAGTCAAAGAGGTTGATAATTTTCTTCCCAGTATGGCTAGTGAGATATTTTAATTTAATCCTTTTTTGAATGACTAATGCTGATAATTGTTTTGAATAACCTTATGTTTATTATGCCTTAGTTTTACTATAAAATTTATTATTTGAATAACATTTGTGTCACAAGTTACCTTCTTTGATGAAAAATGCAACTCGCACTGCATAATGCACTGCATTATTTTAAATTAAAAAAATTGTAATTTATTACGAAATGCTCTTTTAAGTAGTTTCCAACATTTTATCCTATTTGAAAATGCGACAACCTATGTGAGGCATATTTTTCTGATTCGAAATATTTTTAAATAGCGCCTTTTTATCAGAGCTTGGTTCTACAACCGATTATCCATGCTAAAGGCAACTGTTAGAAAAGTTTGTGTCCAAATACAATTCATTTTAACTTTATTTTATATCTAAAAACCTTACTAAGCGGCGTTACAAGATTAAACTGTAATTTATCGCTTTTTTCCGCTTCTTTTGTTGGACTTATTGCTCGCGATCCTATCAGTCTAACTCCCTAACTCCTCTTACTTCTGTCACCTGCCATTTGTTATGTAGCTTGCGATGACGTTAGTATACAAAGTTTTCAGCAACATCATATGTTGTATTTTTCTATTTGATTGTGGACTGATTAATCGAACCGAATTCTAAAACATTGTCCATTTTTGACCAGAAATACATCACTCAATATTATATTATATTTTTGTTGGTTTCTTTTTCAGCCATTTTGCATGTTTCTCAAACACAATTTTTCTTGGTTTTGCTACCAAAACTTTTTTAAACCTCTTAAAAAGTGCCCAAAAAGTTGTGTCGTGATTGGTGAGATGAAAAATGACAGCAAAAAATCCACGCTGAAACCCAAAACCAACAACCCGCTCCGGGCTTGGGGAAGGGAAATGCTTTCCATCGTTCATTTTCGCCGGCCGCCCTCGGCACCGCACGTTCCTGCCAAGATCAATCTCGTGCGCCTTCGCGCTGTTGGCCTCGTGTACGCCCGGCGGCTTGCGTGTTATTATGCTGCGCTCCCGCGGGGTGTGGTGCATACACATTGCATGCGTTTCCGGCCGCAAGCTTTTGTCTGTTGCCGCGGAAAACCCGTTCCAGCAAAATCTTGGCCCGGCCCGGAATCGGTTCAGCGCGGCGGTATAAATTACGCGACGCTCGGTGTCCGACCGGTCATTATCTCGGAGGGGTTTACGCCATGCTGACGGTTGAACTCCGAGCCGCTGCTAAGCCCCGCGACAAACCGCTTTCCTTTACATTCCGCCCCCGTGCGCCTTGAGGTCGGAATGGACAAATTCGATCACTTTCGCAGATCGGGTCGCTCGACTTTCCCGCAGGCCGCCGCCTGTTCCCGGACGATCCCAGTGTTCGCACGTGAAGGTGGTAGGACTTTGGTGAAAGTTTCTGCCAGCAATGGTACCGGGGAGCCGGTCCCGGATCCTTGTGAGGCGTGGAGTGGCCGGTCGAAACCGAAAACGGGATAACTGTACGGTGCAACAATCGATCGTTTCAATTTGGATCCTGATAGACCTTGTGAGGGGAGAGGGGTGGGGTAAAATTAATACACTTGTGTACACCGTTGCCGCTCTCGCGTTCCTAGCGGGGGCAACCGTTTGCGTGGAGGTCATATCGAGATCGAGGGGTTGCAATCAGCACGTTTCGACCGATGCACAAGTGCTGCCACCCAAGTGTTAGGAGCTCCAGGTGCGACCTCACGTGAGCTACATTGCATTAACCGAAGGGAATTAACCCTTGAATGGCAAAAATGGTGATGATAAGCTACACTTGGCTTCGACAAAGTTATAATTGAGCATGTTCATATTATTTTTACCATGAACAGCACTCTTTAACATTCTATTTTCATATTTTGTAGTGTCAAACATTAAATTTCCTTTTCTCACAAATGTCTAATGGCGGTAGAAGACACATCACTCCAATGAAATAGAATCCAATATTTAAATAACTGTCACTTAAACCAGAAGTGTCAACTTTTACTTCATTGCTGTGAAAGATTGCAGTCGTCTTCCTGCATTGCCAAGATTGCATTTCTGAAAGAAGAATAACAATATTTGAGGTTATCATGAGATACAATGCAATCTGTCAACTTTCTCGACGCGTCTTGCCAAAACCCCATACAAAAAGTAAACAACGCGTCTTGTGGTGTATTTTTTTTTTATTTTTCCGCTTTTTACTATTTGTTGTTTACCCTTTTTCTTGTAGAGGTGTTGTACCTAATGATTCTTTAGGCGAGATTCCTTCTATGAATATTTTACCTAAGATTCATTCAGATTGATTCTTAATTTTTTTGGGTTAAAACATTGATGAATCTTTCGAAACCCAGTTTTGAGCTTTACTTGCATGTTTTTAACATTAATGAATTTTTGGGATTCATCAATCTCTCCTTAAAAGACTCATGAATCTCGAAAATTAAGCTAAGAATCATACAGATTCATGAATCTGAATTGGAATTACACAACTCTAGAGTCGTGTCGAGATATCTGCTCGTGTCGTTATCTCATGATGAATTAGACTATTCGTGAGTTTCTTCTAAATCACTACTTTCCAATCATGGACCAATTTAAATAGATTACTTATTCCAACGTTTAGAAGTTTATGTTTAAAACTTAAGCAAAATGATTGACGGAAATTAGTAAATTCTTTTGATCGTCTGAACATTCGATAAAGTTCTAAGGTACAATGTTTTGGTCTATATTAGATCAGAAAAGGATAACGCAAATTTGATGTGCATTTTTTCTATCAAAGGGCTTGATAGGTTTTCTTGTTCAGATCAGGATATTTTACAAGACTGACAGTTTTATTCAGTTTGAATTTAGCTAAGCTACAGAGATCAATGGTTTGAGTAAGTACTTTCTACTGGTAATTGCCATTCCTTTCTCAGGCACGGTTTAGGGTCGCGCAAAAGATTATAATTTCGGTTTTCTTACAGGGAGAAAGGCACGATCTGTACCAGCGTGCGGCCGTTTGATCAAACTCTACTCCTATCCTTGCGTCTCCTGCCTATGGAGTTCTCCAAAATGGGACCACCCTGGGCCGGTGGGTTTAGCATGGGCTGCCATTCATCATCAGCGCTATCCTCCCCGGAGGCGATCCTGCCGAATGCTGGCGGTGATAGGCTCACTGGGATCTCTCTCTCTCGCTTGGCATCTCCTTGCCGCAATGTCGGCGGATTAGAAGGTCGAGCGAGTCGTGACCGGGTGTGGGCCAACGCGATCCCAGGATGATGGTGATCACTGGCGCTCTCGCGCGCCATCCAGTCTGCGGAGCGTGTGCTCTTCGCGGGCGGCGCGTTGTTCAGGACATGATGGCGCTTCGGGCCACCGCCACCCACTCCGAAGACCGTACTGGCCCGATCTACAATGTAGTAATCTATTGCTCGGAGGTCGAGCCCTCGGCCGGGTTCCCGCCTGATTGCAGGTTGCGCAGATTGGTTCGTGTTGATTTAATTAAGCTCGCGATGGCTGGCCAGTTGAGTCGCGAGATAGATTAACGATCGCGTTTGCCAATTGACGATCCGTATTTTCTTCTCCCGACTCGGTCACTAACGGAAGCGCATATGGCATGGGATGAGGTAGGGAGGCAGGTTGCAGCACGGTTTTCCAAATTCAATTAAAGACGCGTCCCCTTCTCATCATCGTTGCCGATGCCGAACCGTGTGGCTCCCGCTAGGTTTCCCCCCGGCAGAAATTACCGATGGGAGCGGCGAGGGGGGTGAGGTTGTGCGAAAATGTTTCTGCGGCGGAGCCTCATCCATATTACGGCGAACGCTCGCACAAGATTTGGCCGGCTTTGATTTGCTCGTCACGAACCGTGGAAGTGGAAGTTCGTAGAGCTCGAGAGGCCGAAATGAACGAGCTCCAAACCAGGCTAATTTCCAATGCCACCGGACTGCTCTTTTTCTTCCCTTTCGTGGGGATAATTTTACGACTTTTTGCAGTAGTTTGGACATAAAAAATCAAGATCTCAAGAAACGTAACCATCAGATACAAAACGAAACAAGAAATTTGGTGGCGGCGTGTGGACGGCAAGTCTGTCATCAATTCCGCAAACGCGAAGTTTGCCAAACGGTGGTTTTGCCATTTTCTAGTTCCTCCACGTTCAGCTGAAGTCCAAAACGGAACCATCAATCAGCGTGTGGCTCAAAGGCTTTCCTCTTCTTTTTATCATTCTTCAAAACAGTCACATCCGGTACATCCTCCTCTGGTCCGAGGTCGGCCGGGGGAAGCGGATTAATGTCACATTTCCGTTCCGACAAACCGCGACCCGTTCGTCCGATGTCACTGCACTTTTGGGAAAATCGGTGACTTTCGAAGGAGTTATCTGCATCAGCAGTCCCACGGGAATTCAATGTCTATCCTCGGAAGTTAGCCAAATGTTTCGGAATTGTGTACCAAAGATTGTTGAGCCACATTTCACTCATCCAAGGTTCGGGCGATTACTTCCTGGTGAAAGATTGTAGACATTCGACACGTTGCTCCTGGATTTGTAAAAGAGATAAGATAAAACAATGTAGCAACGCCTCTCCAACATTTAAATCCAGTGCCGCTTATCCAGAGTTGATTTCAGTCGATGTTGCCTTAACTCTTACTAGCTTTGCATGAGAGCAAACACGTGCTAGTCGCATCAGGTCATCCGGAACGAATGGGTTCTTCCTGGCGTCAAAAATGTTCTCAGCAACACTCACCCAAATCGCTCGACTGTGATGCAGATGAATGATGCAGAACCAATCCAAATTGCTCATGTCCATCCGAAGTACTGCTGGAACGACTTCGAGCCAAAGTAGGCGGAAATGATTTCATGCCGGCTGATTCGCGGTTCACGGATGGAATTAAATTTTATGCTATATAAATGGGATAACCCCGTAGTTTTGTTTTACCTACCTCTACTTTTACTTCACTAATGTATTTCTATATCATTTGTTGGAGATTTCTATTTTCACGCAGGAACTGAAGGAACACTGAAACAAGATACGCAGAATTGAGACTTCAGCATCAAACTCATGCTCAGATTTGGAGTATTAGGACTTCTTGAACTTGCAGAACTAAGAGGTATTAGAGACTATTTTGCTAGTCCAACAACTTCTCTACAGTATTTTTAATGTTCTCATTAGGTACATTCTGCTTAGTGCTTCAGCCCAGAAAATGTTCACCATATGGGAAAAAACTCCTTTATCGCTTCATCGCACGAGTGGTACACAAATGTTTATTATTTCTCCAGCCTAAACACATACGCCGGAGCAAGCTTGCGAATTGGTTTTCCTATTTTGTATTTCTAACACTCCATCCGCCGGCCCTCGTTTACCGCTCAGCCCAGTGTCAGTATTTTCATTGCCTCCCATTACTCTTCCGAGACCCGAGAGGTTGGTTCGTTTTTCTGCCTCATCCAGTTTCATCGTCCACACACCCTTGTGATCGAATTTCTTGCGGCACGAGATCATCTAGTCTTTGGGGCTCGGGTGCAGCTAAGCAACGGGGGAAACGGGGGCATTCTCACTGACGCCTACGGACATCGTTCCATCCCTCCCTGGGGTAGCCGAAACCATCAATGGAGCGCCATCGGAGGGAAGCGGTCTGCAAACGCGTGAATCAAATTTCTCGAGCGTCTCGAGAAGCTATGAATGAAACTTTGCGTCGCTCATTGAGGCTTGAATGGGTCACGCTAAAGACGCTGGGAATGCGTAGGGACTGGCTCGATGGCAAACCGACCGCGAATGGGACACTGGGGCGCAAAGGCGCAAACTTGATACCGTCATGTAGGCCGAACGGTGCAAATGGCCAGTAGGACTTTTTAGTGGAGCGATGGATTTATGGACGCTCCGGGAATGGTCTGCCATGCTTTGTCACCCATCCTGTCATCAGCAGTTAGCAGAATGGGGTGGGACTCTGAAAAGGAAATTGTTTCGCGAGTAGCAACACACACTGAATAAGCATTTCATTCGGCAGTTTCTCTAAGCCCAGGACCACCAGCGCCAAGCAGAGGACGCACACCGTCCGGGCCTAATATCGTTAGCATTGGTTTTATGAATTTCTATGGATGCACCGTCACCGCGTTACGTTGGGACATGCGACGAAAATTGCAAATAACAACAAAAAAAAAACCGCGAAACGGAGCTGCGACGATCGCTTCTTGCGTAGCCTTACCCGGTTTACTGGTACAAAGTAAACGAGGAAAACAGGCCTGCAAAACAACGAAAAAACCCCAATGATGACATAAGCCGTATGTGTCACGCGAATGGTAGAATTGGTAACAGGCACAGTTGTCGAAAGGTAGCGGAGTTTGGGAAACATTTTCAAATTCACAAGTTTTAGGTCTTGAACGATGTCGGTTTATCCAGAAATAACAAACGGCTTATCGTACAATCACGCGGTAGCCTTTAAAATGTATTCTTGAACCAAGAATATGTTTCCATAATTCGAGAATATCAGTTCAGTCATGAATCTTTTCCACAGCGACCAACCGGTATGGTATGGTAGACTGTTTATTTACAACCTCCCATGCTGCGGCATTGCGTAACACCGTTCCTCCACCTTTGGGGAAGTTTCTTCGCCATGTGCACCTTTCCCCCCACCGATCTCGCACCTCTAAGGATTCCAGCGGAACGCGAGGGGAGCCAAAAAAGAGGCCCATGAACCGTGCTGATATCCCGGGGATTGGCGTTGTTTGTTTTCTCCCTTCCACCGAAGCGCGTTGTGCGAAAACCCGTGGCCGAAACGGAACGTGTGTTGATTTATACGACGCGCTCTAAGCTACGCCGTTCCAAGGCGTGCGTCGGCTGTGTTGTTGGTTTTTTCGGTAATGTTAAACCCGCTTTCGGCACAAAGTGGCTGTCTCAAAGGGTCCGGGTGGCAGCGGCGCAGGGAAGCCGATTTGCCATCAATTTGCCCGCAATGATGCCTGGGAGATGAGGTTTGCAAGCACGCGCCCGTCTCGCGGGGCCTGATCTTGGCCGGGCGATAAATTAACTGCAACGCCAAACGCCACCCCGGTGTGTTGCCGGATCAATTACTGACATCTCGCGGGTGATTATCGGTAGACCGCAGCGGATTGCGAAAACTGGAACTTCCTTGCCGTACGGTGCGGCCCGGAGCTCGTGTGAAGGGACGGGAATCGCTACTCCGTTTGAAAGTTGCTCAATTTTCGGGGGAGCTTTCACAATTCGAGCAATCGAACGAGCTGCGGCTTGATGCAGAAAGCAAGACAAAAAACCAACCTCAACTATCCGTTCAAGATTGAGATATGCCGGCCGCGTTTTTTTTTTGCATACCTACTGTTGCCACTCACTCCTCCTCTTCCCTTTCCATGGCAACGTTGTTGCAAATCTCCGATCAATCCCACATAACAACCAGTTCCGGCTGCGAATGAGTGGCCACCTCACCCAGGCTAACGCTGGCTAACGATCGGTGACCCACATTCGCGCTCGCGTTACGTCGTCATCAGGCGTCGCGCGAATGTTGGCGTAATCGGCGAAGAATATAATCTGTGTTGAGTCTGGCCAGCAGCGTTGAGCGCTTGATGGAAGAATGGTGGAAGCCTTGTTTGCAATCAGAGGGTGTGGAAGTGGCGTTTGATTGATTTATAAAATAATGATGAGTGCTGATATGAGTGTATTGTTGTATTGGCTTTTTAGCATTGTTATAGACAGAGTATATAAACTCCAAATTCTGAGATAAATAATATCGTCCACAGGGTTCATTGACCTATTGTAATCTATATTCTCTTTTTGCCTGACCTTCGTGGAGTTGGTTGTTATCCTACAGTTTTCAATAAGAAGTGCTAATTGTAGAATCAGTTCTCTTCAGTTCCGCTCGGGTAGCAGCAGACCTAATTTTGGGGACTTTGAACTCCATGAATTTCCCTCCCAATTTCCCATGAGTTTCTTTAAGTGATAACCTATGAAATTCGTCAAAAAGTGTAGAGGCGGACACTTCCAAAATTGTACAAACCAGGGGTGGAGGAAAAGAAATGCAAATATCACTGTACAACGCTATATAGAATCGCGAACGGAACAGCAAAACCTTTGTGAAAGTGAAGGAAGCTAGCCGAGGGACGGTTGCCCGACTTATTATTATTATGTTTTAGAAGCCGTCTCAACCGTGCAACAGGGGGAACCAGTTTTTCCCCATGACTGATAAAGCAAATTGCACAACTATCATGCACACATGCATTATAGGGTCGTGTATGGAGCAAGGGCCACCTTGCCCAGGGAGAGAGAGAGTGAACGCTAGCCCAGTGCACCCTCGGGGTGGTTTCAAAACATAGTAGCCTCCAGCGAACGGCATGCTATACTCGCAGTACTCGGTTGGTTGACGTCGCCGGAAAATTATGTCTCAAGTCCCGACGCTACCCTCTAGAGCTCGGCCTGTCCGGCCCATTGAATCCTTCGGTAATCGGTTGTGTTAAGCCATCGGGTATATTGCTCTCCTCCACCAAATACCAGATCGCAACGATCGATCGTACATGAATGCGCGGCCGGAATCGCGCTGGGTTTTTCAGTCCCTCCCAAGATGATCCTCTCGTACCGGGAGTTGCGCTTCATGCTTCGGTTGTAGCCATAGCCCCGATCGTTCCCGTTTTCACCATACTGTGGCTCTCCGGAGACTTCATGTCGACATGTTGTATGCTTTTCACCGCCGGCATACCAGCGAGCTATGAGGTGGGTTTATGAAGCGGCGAGCTCTGCTTCCAGAGTTCGTCTGCGCGCATTCCCTAACGCTACACTGTTGCACGTTGTTGTTGTTTTCCACCCGGGGGTTCAGGGCCTTTTTCCGAGCCATATGCGCCCACTAGGTGTGTGTGTGTTTGTGTTCGTGTAGGTTTTGCGCATGGATGTGCATTGATAAGGCGATGCACCGCCGCCTACCGACATCGTCACGGTCTGGTAGTGGCGTCGGCAGGTGCTTCAGCTTGGTGTCGGCAGCTCCGGTCGGCAACCTTGCGGAAAGTTTCTGGGCGCCCCGGAAAGAACATGCGGCTGGCTTTGGATGGATCGCAATTCCGAGAATGGAATTGCAAGTTGTTTTGCTGCATTTGTAGAGGGTAGTATCTGTTATTCTTGCGCCAATGTAACTAGGTAACGTACAAGAAATTATCTATTTTTTGCAAACGACTCTAAATATTAAAACTGTGTTCTATTCTGGTGCGGACTTCGAATTAATGTTCGATGTTTCAGACTCCACTGAACGCTACGCAACATTAGTACATCAGAACTTAAGACTAATGAATCATGTTACATCGGAACTCAACGTACATCAGAACTGAAGACTCCTGAATTATTGGTGTTTATCCCAAAATCTGTCTCTAACTTCAACCTTTAGCTGCGTGGTGGATGCAACCGCTCCCTACATTTTATCGAAAAAGAGCTACATTGTATCTTCCAATGCCTCGCGGCCACCAGGCTAGCAATTGGGACTTCCCCCTCACGGTGCACGCCAGCCAGAGTCCAGGGTCTCATAATTCTGAAGCAAAGGGCAGTCGAAAACAAAAACACCCCGAAATCCGAAAGTCGCCCAACCCGACAAAAAGGAAATGCGTGTGGCGACGGTTGGATGAAATATTTCCACACGCACCACCCAAAACGCGGCGGTGTATCATTTAAAATCGTTTTTCACCGCGATCGCGTTTTCCCAACCCCAGTGGATAGGGAAAACTTGGTGTTTTGGTTTTTTTTGTTTCGCCCGCCAAGGGTTTGTCTTTTCGACCGATTTTTTTCGGATAAAATTAATGAAAAAGCGATACCGTTTCGGGGTGCGGCAGTGCGGGAGGGACGCCGGTTGACTTTGTCTTCTTTGACAGCTTATCATTAAGCGGTTCATGTCGAGGAGAGCGACTAAAAACTCGCCCGATGTCGCTTTTCGTTTCATTTTTCTTTGCTCCGTACGCTTCTTACGGGGAGAACCGGCGGGAGGACCCACGTGAAAGTGGACTTTTGCATGAAACGCACGGCCGGCCGGTGTCGAGTCGTGCGTAGCTCTGGAGGGCCGGGAGATTACAACCTGTTTGTACGTTCCCGGGTCCAGGACCAACGGCGTCGTCGGATGATTTCTTTTTTTTTCCCCCGATTTCGGTGGTCGGAGGTGAAGTCACATGATTGAAATGCGTGTATGTTTTGTTGTAACGTTTTTTCTTTTTCTTCTTATTTTCTTGTCGCTTCTACCTGTCTTTCTTCGCCTCCATTTCTTGTTCTTCGTTCTACCAACGGCAGTCCCGTTTTTTACTCCAAGCTTGAGTTTTGTTTTTGACTTCGAGCTTGAACGGATTTTTGGAAGCCTTGCGCCACAGAGTTCCATGTCCGCGCCGTGTTTGTCCAGCATCCTCCGCTCGCTGCCCCCCCTCTTCGTCATTCCGTGAGGCGTTGGTCCGGCATCGCTGACCAGAAACACGTTTCCCTTCCCGCCGTCGACGGTGCGGCGATTTGAACAGGTCTGGCCACTCCCGAAAAACCTTTTGCGAGATGCTGGATGCCCGGGTTGGCCGGACGGGGGAGGGGTGAGGCTTATGTCCAAATTGACAAAAGAGAGTTGCCGTTATTCGGACGGACGACGGCGAAGACGGCGGCGGCGACGAGATGGCCGGTTGACCCTAAGGCCCCTGCACGTATCGATAATATCGCATCAACCGGCTTATGAGAGCGACAGAGCGGTGTGTGTGTAAAAAAAAGCACTACAAACAAACGCGCGAGCCGAGCGAAAGGCGAAAGAACAAAACCAAGATGGTGCGTGAAGGAAAAATTAAAAGGCGCTGGTATGGCGTAACAGGACGAAGCGGGTGGGGAAGGGAGAGAGATTAATGGATGACCACGCATGATAAGTTGGGGCTTTACATTCTGGAGCCAGCGAAACTCAATTTTACGCCTCGACAGTTAAGCACGGCTTGTTTGAAATACGTTAAAAATTACACTCACCTGAACATGAGATCAGTCGGTCATGATTTCCATATCAATGTAACATGCCCTGTCTAATGTAGATAAATCTGAACGTTGTGCACGTTTGGCATTAAATTAGTTAGTACAATTTCAGTTTTGATTAATTATAATGTTTATCGTTTCATACGGAAGAAGAACTGTGAATATATTCAATTTTCTTTTGGATAACTCGACAAGTAATAGTTTTATCAAGGACTTCTCTCAAACATAAATGTTTGTTGATGATTTATAAAAAGCATACAAAACATAAAATACAACATTTTAAGGCACACCATATTCTGAAAACTATAGAAATAACGAGTAACATAAAACCATTGATTTGATTAAAGTAAAATGCGAGTCTTCCGAAATTAAATATTTCAAGGTTTTAGTTTTTAAAGTTTTTTATTATATATCATAAATTAGTTAGCACAATCTCGGTTTGACCAATTATATTGTTTACCATTTCATACGGAAGAAGAACTGCTCATAAATTCGATTTTCTTTTGGAAAACTCATAGTTTTCTTTTGGAAAAGTAATAGTTCAAAGAAATATCCCAAACATAAATATTTCTTGATCATTTATTTTAAGCATACAAAAACTATAATATAAAATTGTAAGGCACAACATATTCTGAAAACTATAGAAATAACGAGTAACACAAATGCATTGATTTGATTAAAATAAACTGTGAAACTTTCGAAATGTCGAATGAAGTTGCTTTTATGTTTGTTTTCATTTTTTTATCAGATAAGTGGTTAATTTTTTCAAGTTGTAGGTTTGCAATTTGAAAAGTTTGATTTAAAATAATTGCTTTGATATTCTCTCCTAACAAAAATCATTTGAAGTTAGAAGTTCTATCACATATTGCTTGCATTTAATTTTCTCTAAACGTTACAATCACTTTACGCAATCTTTATTTGTGCAGATCGAAAAGCGTAAAAGTGTTGGAAATTCCTGCCCACCTTCGTCACTCCCAAACGTAGCGCAAACAATTATTACACCGTCCAGCGCGACCGGCGCGGAATTTGAATAAAAATTTACTTTTATTTAAATTGATCGCCGCTTTCGTCCCCGAACGCATAAACATATCCTCACCGTGCGCGAGGCGGAAAGCGGAAGATAAGGAAGCAACCGGGTGAGGGCAAGAAACGTGAAACCGGGAAACATTAAACCTACGACACGAGAAAGGAAGCCGGCTGGGGTGGGTGGGGGCGGAGAGGGGAAGGGCCACGGGGACGGTAAGAACGTTCACCTCGGCAATTTTTGTACGGCACATTCCGCCACCGCGCGCACACGAAATCCGCACACCTTGAAGGAACCGGCTTGCCGCGTGCGCCGCAACACCCCCTTCCCCCCACGGCCCCCGGGAGTTCGGCCCCGGGTTTTGGCGTGGTGGATAATCTGCCCACCGGAGGCCACTTTGCGCCTCACCGAGCGGCGTGTAAACACACGTACGAGCCGGGCGAGGGTAAACATGAGCATACACGCACCAACACAAACCCAAAACGGAGGATGGGGGTTTGCATTCCAGGAAAGGAACGCGTTCCTACCGGGTCCCGGGTCCCGGTGATGTCTTTCACCACTCCCAAATCTCTCTTCCAACCGGGGCTGGGCGTTTACGTCGCGCGCTCCTGTAAAGAAGCGAACGAATTTGTCTTTATTCCTTTCCGTATTCCGTGCCCTTGCCTCCTACGTTGGCCAAAACGGCCTTTGCCTGGGAAGAGACGCGAAGCTCGGACAACGCACTGATGAACAACACATGACGAACAAAGTGTGACATGCGGCGAGTCGCTGATTAAATCACAGCTTTTTGATGCGGCGATCGTGACCGCGATCGTCATGCGTCGTGCGGTTTCGAGTGGAGTTACTTTATTCGATGCAATTCCGTTTGGTGTCTTCTTAGAAGTGAAGCTAACGCGGTGGATATGCGCCACCCCTTCCCACACTCTTGATGCACACGTCAGAAGAATCAGACAGATGGCAGCAGGAACCTCAGAATGTGGCGTCTCAAATTTGGGAGTTCAATAAAATTTGCGTAGCAAACCAACCTAAAATCTAATTGACAGCTGCCACACCCGGCGATGTGTGAAGTTCCACGCACGTATCCCCCATTCCATCCTCCACCTCCGAGTGAACGTGTACATTCACCCGAAGCCAGGTCTTTTACGGTTGTGGGGCCATTGACATCGAGCGGCGAATCACGTCTTACGGCGACGTAACGGGGGTAATACGACACACTTCTTCATTCATAACATCATCGAGAGTGCACTGCCGCTTCCCATCAGCGATCTGAGATCGCGGCGTAATCATGGCGCGATCTGCGACAATGTCGGATGTTCCACTTGCGAGTCTCCAATTGCCGCAAAAGGACGGCACTATGGCGTAGTACATTCCAGCAGATATTACTCACCGCACCCGTGGTTCTACTACAATGGTGGCCGGAACCACCTGTCGCTGATCCCCCCCGTTCCAGACGTAGAACTTCAACTTCTTCCAACGCTTCGAAGTTGTGACACACTTTCCCCTCGCGTACATTTTGGCGAATGGAGAATTGGTGTGTTTACTGCGTAGATTCGCCTGGAGGGTCAAATACCTCCAGATATTCCAGACTTTCGGGGATGCGTGCGGCGGGTCCATTTGTTTTTGTCAATCGCTTCCATCGGTCCGCAGGGGTGAGGCGTCGGTGGTTGTAAATGGGTTTTCACCCCTCCGCTTTCCCCGAACTGGCCGACGCTTACTCATCTGTTTAGCATAAGTTTGTGAAGTTTGCATGGGTCTTTGAGGCGGGGATTAGCTCAGCAACCAGGGGACGGGTGACTAATCGCGGAAGTTCATTGCCATTCGCGTGATATGGATGTCAAGGACGGTTGGACTGGGCGTTATCGACAGGACAGGAACGGGTTCTGCCCCTTGTACGCACAGGACTTGTGGGTTGCGTCCGGTCTTATTGTACCGGTTAGGTTACCTCGTTAAACTAAGCGTTTCTAAAGCGTTTGCCTCCCGGGATACTGACAATTGGAATTACCGCTGAACGGCGGCTCGCTGCGAACCTGCCCTTGATTCGCAGCAGGCGAATTCCACACATTCTTACCCTTCACCGGAATGCACACCAGGCTAAGGGAAGCAACCTAAACACCAGAAGCACGGCACACTAGTCCGACCAGCTCGGGCTAGTCCAATGCCCACTTGCCGATGAATTGGTGCGATTTGCTAATCTGGCGTTCCCGAGGCGTGTCCCACTGAGCTTGGTGCGCCCGTGAACGTGGAATGTATCGTAACCAACCCCTTTTGCTCCTCAGCTCCACTACTCCAGCACACACCCCTGGCGCCTTGCGGTGAACCGTTGCCTGAAAGCTCCGAAGGTATTTCTCCAACACCTCCCAGCTGAGGGAGACACATCCTAGGGGTGACAGGAAGGTAATAGACCCCCGCAATGCACCGTTAGTCGCTCCTTCGCCATTTCGATTGTTCGATCCGCCCGGCACGACGTCGCCCTCAGCCATTGCGTCGAATGCGCCCTGCTTGAGACCTACGATGACGACAAACGACGCCCGTGTAATGGACATGGGGCGAGTTGTACCAACGCCGAGTGAAGGAGAGAAGCGAAAAGTGCATGCGCCAGTCGCTGGGAGGCTGCGCGCGGACGTTGCCTTAACGTAGGCACACTTGTAAGTGTCTTTTGCGGGAACCCGATTGTCACCTACTTGCGGCTTTCGAACGCAAGCTGGAAATTACTCAATCCAGGGGCGTGAGTCATCGGCACCGAATGAACCAGTCACTGGTTCTGGGAACTCGTGGTTCACGCTTTACCTTGCTTTCATTTACAGCAGGAGTTTTATCAAGACAGATTTTGCTCAGATTTCAACGGAGATACTTGATAACTGTCTTTTTTATTTAAATGTTAAGCATATTAATCAATCAGGATGGATGAATTTGGTAACTTTCATGCTATAATACAGCCTTGAAGAAAATACTTCTTTTTTTGCAAAAAATATACGATTTTACATGATTAGGTTGATCCTAAATTTATTTAAATTGTTGAAACCTTTCATACTGTTTATTTTGGGAAGTAAATTTGGTGTTCACTAATGGGCTTAACCATTGTGTACTACTGGACAGATTTGCAGAAAATTTTACTCAAATAGTTTTGAATAAAAAGCTGTACATGTTTGTTGCAAATGTTCATAAACTTTTCAAGAGTTGCGTATGTTGATTTAATTTTTGTAACAAATTTGAACCAAATTGCTCTAGAAATCCCAGAAATTCTATTGTTAGTTCTACAGAAGTATTAAAAGTGTGTAGAAATTGACTTCCACCATACTTTATAAACACGGCCACTTACATCTCTCGTTTATGTTTATTCAGATAATAAAAATCAACAAATAAAAAGAAAAGTTCAATTAGGCTTGTCGAAACATTTTAATAAAGATTGTCACCGTAAACTAAAATCAATTAAATTTAATGAAGTGCAAAATGTCCTCGAGATATCGCCAAGATAGGAATATAAATATAAATAAAATGAAAGACGGTATCTCCAACGTTAAGAGGAGTAATAAGTGTTATCTACAGAATTTTAAAATGCAACTCTAATGCTTCAAATAGTTACTCCAAGCAAATAGCCTATCTTCTCATTTCAATACAGTAGCGAAGCAAGTGTTAAGTTCAAGGACAATCAATTGTTGAGTCATCAACCTTTCACTTAATCAACCTCCACCAGATTCACCCAATCCACCGCCTCCCCGCGCAAGAGGCATCTTTCATTCATAAATCGGGTCGTGTCCGGGCGAGATATCGAAACTCGCAGGCTCAGTTAAATGGCGTTACCATAGTCTCCGAGGGTTCTTTTTTTATTATTATTACTTCGTAGTGTGATTACTCCAAGAATGAACAAACAATGTGAACCGGAGAAGCGGTACAGAAGCGCAGCGGGGTTCAACGGTTGCTCATGCTGCGCAAGCAACGAACGTTGCACCGGAGAACGTCAATGGCGTGCTGATCGTGCCGGGCGCTGGCCAGCTACCGTTCAGGTCCAACGTGCCCCCATCCCACCCCATTCGGTGTGCGGGTGGTGGTTGCCATACTCACACGAGCCGGCGAGTAATCCATTTTTAGTTTTTTGCCCTGTCCACACGAACGGTGGTCTTCGCCTTTTCAGCGCCTCGTGTGGACTCTTCGCAAGTGCACGGTTGCATCGCAGCGCCATCATCCAGCGCAGCTGATACCCTTGACCGATAAGGGAGGGTTCGCCTGTATTTGCCACATGCAGTTCAAACGAACGTTGCTGCATCCAGCTCGGACGCACACGTGCTCGGAGATAATGGTGCACTTCTTGCATTGCGCTGGTTGTTTTACACCATCTCCGGATTGTGTTTCGATTGCACACATGTTTGGATGTTTTCCGTCGTATTGCACTCGAATTTCCGTTAACTTACATGTTGTTTGTTTATTTGTATAACTTTAATATCGTTCAATTTAAATCCACATCGAACAGGAAAAAATAGACAGGAAACATCGAAGGAAAAAATGAAAGGAGAAAGTCGTCGGGAATGAAGAAAAGACCACCACCTCGTTGAAAACCTAGTGGCCGCCGACCTGTGGAGCAAAATATGATTCGGATATGATTTTGCTTTAATGGTAACGACCGGAAAGGATCCGACCGCGGTCGTGGAAAGGGCTGTTCACCGCTCACCACACCCTCAAAAAGAAACAAGCTGCAACAAACAAAAAGAAAATACCACCGTACGAAGGGAGTTACTGGCGAAAAATCAATCACGATTAATTACACACGGCTTCGGGTGAACGTCGATCAACTTTGGCGAAACGCTGATGGCAGCCCGATGCGATACCGTTTTTTTTTTTTATTTACTCCCCGCATGCCATAATTTCAACCAAAACCCGTGGGAGCTACAAAAGGGTGTAGAATCGATGCCGAGAAAACAAACCAAACTGTCTGAAGCGTTTTCAAATCCCCTCCCCTCGCGGTGGCATGCGGGCGGGAAAGGGCTGGAGTGGTTAAGATGTTTTTCTTTTCCCGCGAACAGCGCGATCATGGGGCGATCTCTGCCCTGACAGGGGCGTTGTCGATGTTGAGTTGGTCGGATTTTTATTATTTTGCTCCCTTTGTCGGGAGGTGCAAGTGAAGGGATAATATGCAAATTATCGCTTGACGCTGTAAAACTGACGCACGGGAGAGAGAGTAAAAGACAAAGGCCCGGCTGGATGGAGTGGATTTTGAGGTCCAGTTTTATTGTTACTAATAACACAGTTGCATCCGGTGGTCCAGTTTATGGTCGCGCACAATAAGACGGGAAGCTGCGTTTTTTTCCGCTGTGCTTAATCACTTTAATGCTAGATGTCAAATTTTACTGCACGTAAAAGAGGGCTGTTCGGTGCGAGATGCGACTTCGATTGTTATTGAGCGTATTCGGTAGGGTTTTAACAAAATCTCACGGAGGTATTGTGTTCCTTCTCGTGCTCCATGACGTTCACCCGCGATCAACATTTCGAACCGTTGGCCAAGAATTTCGTTGATAAAATCAAACCACGGCCACAAATAAAGCCGTTACGAAACGGCGTGCAGATTTCCAGCGTCGATGTGATGCGATAAGGCTGTCTGAAGGGCTTTATTAAGACCTCGATATTCGTACGGTCCACGAACTCAGGACACACGGCGCTCGTTCGGAATGCGGCGAAAGGAAATAGGAAAGCAAACCGGCACGGGAATTAGACAGTCACGCTTGGAGCTTACGATTTCGCCAGCTTTCCGCACTCGCAACGAACCGAAATCAGCAAAGTGATTCATCCACCCGAACCGATAACTCGCTCGGTGGTTCGCTGTTTGACATTTGGTGTTGATGTTTAGTTCTCGCTCGCGCACGCCAAAGTGAAGGTTTGGCAAAAATTGGCCCAACCATCGAACATAAACGCACCGGAGCCGGGTTCGCTTCCTTTTCCTTTAGCCAAACATTTGAAAGCGATCGGTTTTTGGGAAAGGTAAAGCTTTGGCGTCGTGAAAAATGGGATATCGAGTGCAACTTACTAGCGCGCCTTTTTCCTTTCTCTAAACGGGTGTTCTGTTTTATTTTTGTTTTACTGTTCGTTTCCCCCATCTTCGATTTGCATCAGCAGCTACATCATGGTTCATCACTCACGACGCCAAATGTCAACAACCTAATTGAAAAGTAAACGTTAGCGCGAATTTCCAGTTTCACTTTCGGCGCTGGGAGCAGGATCTGAGGTTTGTTTCTCGTCTTTTGCTTCTTCTCTTGCATTGCGAACAAATTGTGTGGGTAACTGCACCTTTTTTGCAACCCATTTTGTCATCGTTACTGAAGACATGAGTTGCACGTCATAAATCACATATCAACAATATACGAGTATTTCTCAGCGTAGAATTGTACAGGAGGATTGAGGGTTCGTTTTGGAACCGGCGTTGAAATCTTTTGTAAATTGTTTGACTGCATGAAGAGCTGCTTAGAAATCGTTCAAAAAAAGAAAGGATCAAAATATTTCAACGACAGTGGTATTATTTAATCAAATTGTACGTTAACGTTTGCATTATAAAATTAGACAAATTTTCATCTGTGATAAGAAAAAAGTTACCCAAGCTAAATGAATGAAGTCTATTTTATTGTAAAGTTACATCTTTTAAGAACTTTAAAAAAATATTCCGACGGCCAGTAAGCCGGCCTTACGGTCCTTGGCCGAAACTTTAGCCATAGGTGACAAAAATAGTTGTGTAAGGATGTTTTTCAGTTGAGGTCACTTCTCGCCGTCTGGCTTTAAATAATCTTTCGTCACGTGGTCCGCAATAAATCCAGTATTATTTAAGGCGTTTTAACATACAATCAATGGTCAATTTAAAGGATACAGTTGTCAAACTTGTTCTTAATTAAACAGAAATGCTACTTTTTATTTTGCTGCTAACTGAAAGTTGCTAGCGTATTCCGTTTTTGCATGAAAATTAATTATATTTGTCTATTTTTTTAATGCAAACTTTTCGTAGTCTGAACAACATCCGACCGCTTTAGGGTGAACTCTAAGTTTAGCTCACGTGCAGCTACCACTTTCTGCTACCGGTCTTTGCCCGGAGGCTGCGGTTGCGTAAAACGGTTCGTTCCCCGCCGAAAAAGTTGGTTGCAGTTGTCTTCCTGCCACTGTCGTTCGGTTGGCCATGTTGGCCAACAAGACGTCCGAGCCTCGAGCAACCGCGCGCGCGTAGATTATTGGGCAATCGGATATGGTGGATTATTTGCATGCGCACCGTGCCCTGCAAATCTACCGTTTGCGAATGACGAATACCTTCATTTCCAGGTCAAATGTGAAACGTACGCAACGATTTATGGCGTTGTTAGCGATTGGGGAGCGATTTTTGCGCTGCTCTTCGGCAGGACACGGTGATTTTACCCACCCTCTGTTATTAGGTCACCCTGCAAGAGGCGAAGGGGGGAGGTGGTAAGATTTTGGGATGAAAACCGTCCCGGTCGAGAGGGTTTCATTTTTTGGTAGGCATGCGAAACCATAACAAATGGAACCTTTTTGCCGATCGGTGCTTTTCAGGCCCGGGAGATCGAGAGGGAAAGGGCTCGAAGGTGATGTAACGATCCTACGCGGGTGGCAGAGTCAAGCGCAAGGGGGAATGATTCTTGACAGGCGACAACACACTTCGAGTGCGAATGCGCCCAAAACCCAACCCAAACCCCAACTATGATTCACGCACGGAGCGGCGTATCGGCAAAATATCATTTTAAAAGTGAAACTGAATGATGAATGATCGCGAGCAACAAGACAGGGCTGACCACCGGCATATGGGGGTGTGTTTCACCAAAGGCAGAAAGAGAAGGACGCACACATTAAAAAAAAAATGGGAGTGAAAGCTACAGTAAACGATTGTTGCTTCATTTAATCTCGATCGATTGCCAATTATTGGAGGAAGAAATCGAAATAAGTGTTGATTAGGTAATTTTTAAATGATATTTTATTTCAACTCTACAAAGTTCCCTCAATATTCTCTTGTTTGCTATACTTAAATAACGAAAAAGAAACACCAAAACGAATTACAATAATTATAATAATCATTGTCTTCTTCTCATAATTTTCCTGGGGGAAACCACACTGACACATGAAAAATTATCCCTTGGCGCTACTAGTCAATTAAATAGATGAATGGGGTGAACCACTTCATGGCGTCTCTTTCAATTTCATCCCGATGTGTACATAATAATCATTCTCCTTTTAATTTCATGCAGCCCGCTTATCGATCCTTTAACTACTTTTACCACTTTACCGAAAATGGCAAGGGAGAAAAAAAAAACAAACCTCATTGATTTCTCAGATTACAAAAAAGCCCTCGAACACTCATAAATGGTGGGAAATTCCACCGCAAGGGTGGCTAAAAGCTGGAACAAGGTGAATTGACTAAGAGGCACAACAACAACAAGCGTCGGATCAAGTCAGTAGAGTAAAAAATCAAGCACGCAATTATTGCAATTTAACCGGTTCAAGTACGGAGAGAAAACAATTTTTGCCTCGCAAGAGTTCGTTACGTTAATATAATTTTTCATGTGGCTTATTAATTCACGATGTTATGGCATGAATATAATTTTTAATTTAATACCGCATCACAATTTTTACCCTCTTCCAAATATAAATTTTCATGTTTGAATTTTTAGACTTCAAGATTGTCCCAAAAGTTTCACATTTTATTTTTTACAATTGCGTAAAATCGTAAGTATTTGATAGATGTAGAAATAATACTAAGAGATAAATATAAAAAAAAACAAAAGGAATTGCTTGATAACGCTAAGGAACGATAAATTACTTAATTATATGCACTTACAATATTCATTATCGTAAAATCCTCTTAAAAAAATATACGAGTGACATTTGCCCTTACAGTTTATTTAATTCAGTTCAATATCCTTTTTTCCTTCATCTCGAAAGAAACTTTCGCTTTGATCTTTGTTTCCTACCGATTTGTAAAACGGGCAAAGAAAAACCCCTTTTCGATCCGATCGGCTTCGTTATGCCGTTATATCGATCGTGTCATTACCTCATTTACACCGACTGCTCTTTCGGCTGCGCGATCGAAAAGAAACCGATAAGGATATACGAATAAAGATCGTTCCAATCGAACCAAACACAGAGAAATTGGTAAAAACTTCTTCAGGCGCATTGTCGAGAAGAATGGAAATAAAAGAACATCCTCCCGACGGACGTTGGATAGCGGATTCTTTTATGTTGTGTTTCTTCGGAGGCACGGAGGAAAGTTTCAAGTTAAATGCACCGGGGCTGGTTGGTTGGAAAAGGGAAGAGCAAGCGTGAAAAAGAAAGGATCAAATGCGGATGTTGGAACCATTCCAAAATGAATTCCCCCTGGAGGGTTGCAACGGAGTGGAATGATGGAGAGGAAAAGGGGGCAAAACGTTGTTGCACAAGGCACCGTCCCTTCGGGTAAAAGGGCCCGCAACACACCGCACAGTTTCCACACACAAACACACACACACAAGGGGTGAAGCAAGGGCCACCCTATCGAGCTCCAAAGTGTGCGCCAGTGAAAGGGCCTTCCCTTTCGTCGGTTGGTCGGTCGGGGACTAGGGAGGGTGAGGGACAAAAAGGACACGGCGGTGCCGACGACGGTTGAGAGAACGAGGAGCATAAGTATGCTGCACCCCGCCCCGAACGGTGGGGGAGGGGGGAGGGCTGGTGATAGCGCGAAGCGTTTATATCAGGTTTGGAAAATGAAAGTAGTTCTACCTGTTTGCGCGTTTGGCGTGCGATCTGGCGTGCCAAGTGTCGCCACACATGCCTGTGTTATCGAAATGCCACATACACACACACACACGCATTCGTGCAGAAAAGTATGCGGGAATTATGAGGTGCCCGCGAAAGGTATTCGGTGCGGGACCTTTCTTTTCTGCTCGAACTCGCGACTCTTTTCGTTCTCTTCCACTTCGAGTTCAACGTAAAATCAAATGTTTCTTTCTGTGCTTGTCAAAACGAACCTGTTTAAAAAGGGCCGATTCAGGTTGTTCACCCGATTCTTCAAACGCACCTTACCAGGACGTTCTGGTGTTGTGTATAACATTAATCAATCCGGTTTGTGGATGGAAAAGAGGTCTAAGGCCTTCACATAAAATACCGTTTTGGAACTGTTAACTGCTTGTTACAGTTCAGAGGATTGTTAGAACAGAAGCTGATTCAAACAAAATAAAAATAAAGGGAACATCTCCCTCAGCTCTTTTATTTCTTTAACATTCAATCAAATTAATTTATCAACTCATTAGTTGAACTGCTTACTTTGTGTTTTGACGTCAATATACGGAGCGTTTGAAGTGTCGATGTTGCATTCATTGGATCATGTTAACCCTTCTAAGGAGCTGAATGCAATCTTCAAACCCAAGAAACGACGTAATCAAAATACTATAAAACCAACAAATCACTATGCGACACCGCAAACAGCTTGGGAAAACACTTTGAACAGCTACTCTCAGCGGTTTAAAGGGCGGTTTTTCATTTAAACTTTTTTCCTACGTGTTGTTCCCTTGTAGGGAGTTGATTTAAAAGCAGCAACAGGTGCGTGGCAAAAGGGCAACACTTTTATGCTAATGATGGTTCCCAAAAGGGTGTTTTGATGAACCCCTTCTATCGGGTGGCTAATTTCTTTTTTGTTTTTGTTTTTTTTTTGGTTTTATTCTCCATCAACACCGAGGGTAAAAGGCTAATCATGAACAATGCGAGGATTACATCCCACTTTTATTACGAATTCCGGCTAAATATCCCCCCTCCCACCCTGCGTATCACCGTTCGATAGGGCGCGTCCGCTGGGAATGTGGCTGCTGAGGGAATGCGTGCCAAGAATTATGCACGCCGAACAGCTCGAGAACGAAGAAAACCAGCTCATGTCTGCGCGAGGAAGACAAGCTGTACCGTTACGATGTGCCTTCGTTGAACGCAACTGTGGAGTAGGATTTTTGGTTTGTGTTTTTTTCTTCTCCGGTCTTTTGGTGTTGGTGCGTGACCCCGGTGCGTCCATATGGCCGCAACGGCTTAATCTTGCGGCCTTTTGTTTTAAGCGTCGTGCAAAAGCCTCAACCCGGACCGGGTTTCGCGTCGAGTAAATGAAAGTCATCATCATCCCATCAACCGGGGCGCTTACCTCCTCGGGCAGTTTTAAGGACCCGAAAAGGATCCGGGAGAGGCGGTGGCGTAAAACTGACGTAAATATAATGATATCACGCGTCATTCACAGCACGCACTTTCCAAAACATTTAAAAATCTACTTTACACCGAAGCTCTCACGCTGTGAAGCTCATTTAAATGCATCTCCGTACAGTTCGTTGGAGGTACTGTTGGACGTGAACCGTTTGAGACGCCGCCAGAAGTAGCTCAATTACGTTACGGAATGAGAAACCGCGGTTCGTCGCTTGCCGACTTTGTATTGATCACTGGCATTTTAAAGTTATGGAGCCGCCAAAGTTGATTGACGGTGTTTAGACATCGACATCGATAGCAAAAACTATATCTTTCCTTAAGGGTACGTGTGAATTCTGATGTCGCGATTTGTCATGTCTAATATACCGAACCCGATCGAGCTGTGGTGGACAATTATTTCCAACCCTACCTCTTCCCTCAAAGGCATTTTAATTGATCGTTCGCACCCTAAATAAACTTAATCCAACCGGTCGATCATCTGGAGGAAAGATTCCACAAAGCCGGGCGTACGCGTGCAGGAATGCGGGTGGCTTGCAGGATTTATTGGTCGACCCGGACGGAGCCGAAAGTCGAAGACAAATTGCAGCACGACTGGCGCCACCTGGACGGGGTGGCAAGGCAGGCAGAAGGTAACGGACGGGGGGTTAATGCAGCTGGCTCGGTAAGAAACCGTATTTGTCGAAGATCGACGTTCGAACATTTGTCTTCAAAGGGGGCTATGAAAAGTTCATTTCAGTGCATTTGAGTTGAGACGGTTTCCAAGCGAAAACCCCATATCGTCCGTACACTGAACGAGTCTTTTTATGTTACCTCAAAGACCCACTGTTCGAGGTTGATCGATACATTCGATATCACAATGATGTGTTTTGGAGTAACAGCTCGGCGCAATAAACACGAAATAAGGCGTATGGCACTGTGTGTGCGTGTGTGTGTGTATGTGGCAAATACAATAAACTGCTCAAAACAGCCTCGA
This sequence comes from Anopheles coustani, assembly GCF_943734705.1. NCBI lineage: Eukaryota > Metazoa > Arthropoda > Insecta > Diptera > Culicidae > Anopheles > Anopheles coustani. The sequence continues at coordinate 71,652,419 of NC_071288.1, read as the reverse complement.
TGAATGAGCGTTGTTATTGCCACAGGACAAGCATTCGAGTACATCGCAACGTCATGCAAACTCCCATCCCGTGGTTGTTTACCACGGGTTCGTTTCCTGCGCACTCGCCGAAGTCACGTGGAAATATTTTTCGATCTCAAGATCAACCTCCCGCTTGCGCTCAGCAGTTGAATTATTTATATGGCGCTATTCAAACGCAAACCATTGTGGCTGCACTGGTCTCACGGGGAGAGAGGCAGGCTTGAAGAATAATTGAAAAGTAATGTTTCGCCAGAAGAGAACCTCCCGCCGTGCATTGTCCCGTCAAATAAAGCCTGTTTTGAATGGAAGAATCCATATTGATTCGGCAGTTATTTTTAACTCCCCCCTCAACGCATTTCTACACACATCTTTTTAATACTCCTTCCCCTGACTCGTTACAGAACCTGCAAGACTCCCTTAAGATGTCCAACTACCCGGACATCCAGGACTGGATGGATCCACACTCCAAGCTGCCACCGGTCATCCTCAACGACAAGCTGATGACCGACGCGATCATCGGGACGTGCATGCCGATCAAGACCGAGCACTCGTACAGCCTGAACTCGGACGGCGACTCGCTGCCCGACACGATTCCCGACTCGCCGCACAGTCTGCAGAACAAGATGGATGGTAAGCTAGAGGGCGTCCGGGATGTGGCCGTGTTTGTTGAAGCAGGTTGTTGTAGGCTTCCTGAAACTTGAGGTCTCACAGGGGTGATGATCATTTTACGTAACTCACCCCGTCGTTCACTCGCACTAAAAGCCATACGTAACGGTGGCATCGGCGGCAAGTGCACCACTTGGGTCAATATTGGAACTCCGGAGCAGACCGGAACAAATGGGTGAACTGTCAGCTGAGGGCGCAAGACTATCGGACTCCGACACCATGGTGTGCTAGGGTGATACTCATGCTGTGACAACTCAAGGCTCTGAACCCTCGAAGGACTGTGGGGCGGTTGGGGAAGTATGTTCTAGATCTTTTCCTGACACCTCTCGATAGTCGCCCAGTTCTTCCATACCTTGAGCACAATATTTGCCCAAGTGCTCGGCATGGAACCGGGCGTTGGAGGAACAGAAGTTTTAGAGAAGACCATTGGGAATCGAGTGGTGTAGTTGTAGCATGCATCGATCGATTGGAAAAATCCGCAACCTTGCACTTCAACCAACAGTAGTCTCGAAAGCTGACATTATCAGATACCTACCCTGCGGGCAGTTGGACTTCGAGCAAAACGTGTTCCGGCAACGAAACCACAGTCGAGCCAATGTTTAGCGCTAAAATGTCAGCTCATTTGTCTAAACTGAGTGAGGCCGAGTGTCGGGTGCTTCGTTTTGCAGATCAGCGCTAGCAAATTATGCGCCAGTCCGGTTAACACGACATTTCCGCCCGGCGTCTCGCGCGTGTGTGTGGTCTGCATGGCGTGCGCTCCATGCGATGGTGACGACGGTGGTACGCATTTATGGACCTCCGGAGCATGAATGCATGCTGCGGGTATCACCGGTTTGGACCCCTGGTGGTGTGCTTCCGTTCCAAGCCGGGACGAGCGTTGGAGGAAGCGAAGTTGCACTGGAAATCTAATCCGTTGCGCAGCCAGATCGACGCCCGATTGCGGTTATGCCGTGAGCTAATGCCTCTACGCACTGTGAGATCTTAGACTACGTGCTTCATGTTTGAAGTAGTTGAAAATTCAAAAGTATATTCTTGGCCGAAGATATGAAAAACAAACTTTCAGTTCTCATTCCTTCCCAACTGTTTACGTCAGTAAACCTTTGCATACAATCGGCCGCTCAAAATATGCACCTGAGTATACACACCACACACGTGCGGATGGAGGTCGCGTGGTCAGCACCCTGACGTCAATTAGATCTCCCGATCAAAACAAACCTAAACTCGCTTCAAAACATCGCTGTTGCAATTATTCATGAATGCCAAAGCTTACATTTGCAATTATTTTGTGTTCTTGTGTCTGATTGATATTGGTAATTTTTTTTAAATTCACCGACTATGCCTTGACACTAGAACCCAAACAGCGGTTTACTTAACCGTAACTCTATTTTTTATTTTAATATCTCGAAAATGGCTAAATAGTTTATGAAATAATCAAGACTTTGTAAAATCCAAAGCTACATCTAAAACTAAAATTACAGTTTTTCTGCATGACTAGTTTTGAGAACCAAGTTGACAACCCCTATCATTTTTTTTGCGGGCATATTGTTCGTTCTTTTTAAAACGCTTTGGCTTCTCTGTTTAGGATGAATCGACAAACAGCTGCTTTTTAGTATATTTGCAGATTTTAGGTAGTTTCGACTTTTTTAGTTTTTTGATACACTTCTTCATCATTCTTCACATCGTCCATTTTTGCTTTACACCAAGCTAGCAAAATGATGAAGAGTTGCATAAAATTTTTTAAAGCGTCAATTGATAGCTAAAAAATGTACTTAAAGTAACCGTTTATGGATTAAAAAATCTTTAAAAATAGAGAAGTTAAAGCGTCTTAAAAAGAGCGATCAAAATGGCCGCTAAAACCATTATCGCAAGATTCCAAAGTAATGTATTCTAGTGTTAAATTCAACTATCTGTTTGTATTGATTTCTCCCACAGTGCGATTACCATGGGCGAAATGAAACTGTTCCATTTCTTTCAAATCCCTCGGCTCTCCTATACCCACACCTCGGGGGAGATCCTGAGTATGTGAGATCGCCTATTTATTACCTTTCATTCGTTAGCCACCGCGTAAGCAAACCGTTAAATAGCATCAAGTAATCGTTAGACGCAGTGCGATTACAATTATTTAATAGCCAGTAAAGTCGTTCCCGGCACACACCGGGGTTAATAACGTTCGTGTAGCGACATATCGCCGCGTCTGTCGTAGACCCCCTCCGACGTTCGGCCGGTAGAGGGAGCGAAGTACCTTTTAAGACACTCGTTACTTTCTTTTTGCGGCAAAACCAGAGTTTCGCGTGGAGCATTGGATCAAACCTATAGGTGTTGGGATATTAAGCGGCTTCCATCTTGGCCAGATCTTCGTCATCCGAACGGAGACACGATCGTTGGCAACAATGTTGCTCCATGTGTATGATGTGCTGAATCGACTGCTGGATCACGTTCAATCGGGACTTGCCGAAACATTTAGTGCGGCTTCACCAGAGACTGTTGCGAGGAGATGTTAATTGAATGCGGTTTTGATCGGCTTTTGAAATCGGTTTGGAACATGGATCCGCGTGCAGAACGATCATCACGATGTGCCGTGCTCCATACGGTAAAGGGCCCGTTTCGTGGAGTTGTGAACTCCTGGGAACCTTCCCGGAGGGCGCCAGACATGCCAGCATCGATCGTGGGAGTATCTATCAGCAGCACGAGATCATCTCCAGGCTCTTCGCCGATCGATTTCTGCAGTGTTTTGGCAACGAGCGTTTCCCAGGTGACGTCGCTCTGCTTGTCCTTGGCTTCTGTCCCAGATATAGCTCTGCCATATTTTACTCTTTACGCCTCGGATGACTCACCGCTCCAAGCTTAACAGAGTCATAATGGGTAAGATAAACCGAGTAAACTAATGCGCCTTCGATCGATCGGCGAAAGGGTCGACAAACCCGTCTCCAGTTTGACGAATGGCACGCTGCTGGGACTCGCGCCGACTTCCAGAAGTTGTCGATGACTAAGATTGAGTCATTTAAACCGGCAATCGGCCAGCGCGATCGACAATCGAGTACACCTGGGGTCCGTGGGTCCGACTCCAAAGGACTGGAGACGTGTGGAAGGTCGCCTGAAAGGGGGAAAAAGAAGGAAAAACGGCTGAAAATAAGAGCCAGCCTCGCTTTCTGCTCTCCGGTGCACGGATTCGATCCGAAAGCTTGCTTTCCCGGGCAGCTCACCCGGTCAATATATCCATTCGCGCTCCGGACGTGATCAGTGTGACAAATTTGTACCCGTTCCCTGCCGACCTCCTTCCCTCTCTTTCTCTCGTGACTTTTGATCATCGAAACAAAATCGATCAGAAGAAGAAAGAAATCAAAAAACCACAAAGTAAGATATATCGCGTGCTCGAGTTGTATCGCTTCTCTCAACACTTAACTGGTTGTTTCTAGTTCTTTCCCATTTTGCGACTCCTTCCCCTTAGGCAACTCCCAAAAGAACGACGGTTGAAATGTCACCGAGGCGCACGGTTTTCGGTGCGAAAGTTGTCAGTAAATGTCATAATAGTTGCTAAACTTGTTCGACATCGGAACGTGAGAAATGTCGGCTGAGAGGAACAAACGATACGTGGAATGGGAATGGATTAACGATCGGGAGATTATTTACCTGAAGGTGTTTTTGTTTCTGTTTAGCGGGCGTTTTAACCCTCTTAAACAAAAAAAAATCATTAACACTATTGCAGGCAATGTGTGGCTTTTAAAACAATCAATTACGCTGTAAGACTAACCCATCTGCTTCGCCACTAAGAAACATTTAGGGTAACGTTTTGTGCAATCTTCCCGCAACGAACAGTTAAACAGTTTATAAGGCCATTTTCACACCAAACGAGATTTATTTTCCGCACATTACATCGCGATTAACTGTTGTGCTGGGAACCCGAGGCGGACGAAGAAAGCTCGCCAGCACGTCCGAACATCGATCCGGAAGTAGCGAACCATCCCATAACTCTCCGCTACCCATCATCATCATCATCATCAACTCCGGGTGCAACATCGTTGATCAATGAGTCTTAACATTCCGCTTTGGCGGGTTGGGTATGAGCATGGGGAAAACAAGAAGAAGAAGAAAAAGGCCGATAACACGTGCTCGGAATCCCACATCCGAGGTGTGATCGTCCATTTCGTGATCCGTTTCACATCGAATTGCCGCTTTTCGGGCTCTTTGCATCCTCTTCGGTTGGGAGGGTGGTGGCGGAGGCGGCGGGCCTTTGGCCTCTATGTGGGCCAATAATGGGGCCGAGTGACTAAATACCGCTACAATGTGTTGAAGCGTCTTCTCCCAGCCGGGTGTCTCATTTCCCATCCCTCTAGGGGGATTTTCGAACATTTTTGAACATTTTTAAATCAGAGTTGTTTCTGTTTTCGGTTTTGCACACAAATTGTCTTCTTTTGTATGAAAAAAGGGAAAAATAAGCTCAACACCGGTTCCAAAATAAGTCGTGAACAATCGGGTGACAAACTATCAGCGGAAGACTTGTGTCAAATTTCACCCCGCCACTTATCACGATGCAGCTTTTTCTGGTGTGTTTTTCTTTTTTCCAGGCACGCATCAGCTGGAAGTAGCGTGGAATTGTTTATGACTTTGATAAGACATATTTTAACCAGGTGTTATTTGTTTCTTCATACACACATCATTATTGCCATTGCTGTGATTTGTGCCATAGTAACTTTGTGGTTCGTTTTGTTTAGTTTAGTTTATTGTTTCTTTTTTTTAACTTTTTTTTTGTATTTTTCAATTGTATAGTATACTATCGTTTTGCTATAAAGTGTGTTTTTGGCTATTTTTTGTTTGCTAATTCTAAGCCTATCCTATTTTAAATTTATATTTACAAGCTTTTCATTTACTATCCTGTTTTTTATATGGTTTGTGCTTGATTACAATCCATTTAAGATATGTGAAATAATTTTAAAATTTTGTAAGTGATGACGCGTAGAGGTTAAATGTGTCTGCTGATTTTTCTTACTAGTATTAAGCATTTTTCAGCTACAGATCATCAGTTCATAACACTAGAAGGGCTTGTATAATGTTGTTAAAAAAATATGTCAATTTGACACATTCCACAAATGTTGTGCAAAGTAAAATGAACGCGTTAATCCCTCAAAGCAGAACGAGGAAAACCCAAGCTGGCTGCAAGCAACAAGAAGACATACGACAAAATGCTCGAAACGGTGCAAAATGTGAAACCGATTTGCATCGATGCGTGAACCGCCTTTTGCTGTGCGCGGTTATGCAGTTTACTGACGTTTTATTCTTTTCTGCAATTGTTTTTTTGCTGCTGTTTGTTCATGTGGCCCCACATAACGCCACTGCAATTAAAAAAGCGAGTTCTGGCCAAGACGCGAAACCCGTCCAATCACCCCGAAGCCAAAAGTGAAAACAATAAAATTTTCGACGAGATTGCATAACTTATTCGCGAATTTGTTCCACGCCACCCCCCATCCCGCTGCCCTCGCGCAGGGAGGGTTTACCCTGTCACATGCTCGAATTATGCTGACCTTAGTGCGGAGCTGCTTTTCGCTGGTTCGGCCGACAAAAGAACAGACAAGTAAAACTTGTTTCCTCGCCAGCGAAATTTGTCCACTTGCTGTCGGTGAACGCAATGTAAATTGTATTATTTTTTCTTCCTTCCCGCCAACCCTCAGCCTCTCCCCAACGTTCTTATCACGGGGTTGGAATATTTTCTTCTTGCCCAAAATCCGTTCGTTTTGCGTAATGGTTTTGGTTTGCCCAAGTTGTTTTTTTTTCTCTCCATTTTCTTGTTTTGTTTTGTATAGCTCACGTGGGTATTAACAAAAAAATTATTTCCCATTTGTTTGCCGTTCGCCGCTGCCAGAACCGGATATTTTAATGGCTTGGCAAATATGTTAATGAAGTTGAGCGTAGCTTTTTGAGATTTCGAATGCTCTCTTCTGTACCGTCCCCCCCTCTCAGGCGTCCCTTTTCCCCCCTAAACCAAAGAGCCCTTGACCAATGTTGCAGAAGCGGCATTTGATGTGAACTTTTAAAATGCAGAAAGCTTGAAAATGTTTTGGCGGGCAGCAATAAAAGTTGAAAGCAATCTACAAAAGAAAGAAAAACAACTAGAAGCGACAAAAAAACAAAAAAACCTCCCCACATGCGATCAACCGATCAGCGCGCGTTGATAGCCGATCGGTTTTTGGCGATACTTTTCGAAGATTCCACCCATTGGGCCGTCGTTTTGTTGCCCCCCGAAGAAACACATTTAGAGCAACGGTTCGCTCAATTGACAGTTTTATTGCGAATCTTTATGCTGATCGGCTTTTTTTTCGCCGTTTGATTGTGTTGTGGGTTTACTTCTTTCGGGCCATTTCCGCATTTTATGGAGGAGTCCACTGGAGAGGAATGGCCTGAACTGGGCGAAAAAGGTAGTACAGTTATGCAACGATCATTAGCCTTGCGTTAGGGCGTGCTTGAACGTTTTACTGTTCTTTTGGTTTAGCCGGTATTTGCGGTGTGATTGAAGAACTATTTTATTTCAAGTGATTTTAACATTCCTTTGGATAATTGTTTTTTTAATGATTTTATTTCATTATTTATATTAATTTTGTTTGTTTGTTTGTTTATTTGTTTGTTAATTGTCTTTCGAATTGGTTCTCTCTTTTGTTTTAGTTGTAAAATAATGCTTCTTTTAATGAACTTTACACATCTCGAGCCGCTTTTTAATGTTTCTTTGTTCTCTCGCTTCCTTTAATGTTTCCAAAGTGACAGTCAATTGGGAAATTCAATTCACTTCCATTCTTCTTGCTCATAAAGTGAGGCTTTTCTCTTTTGAATCGTTGGTTGGCTAGTGTTGATGTGCGGGAAGAACAAGTTTCTTTCTTCTCCCGCTCCTAGATTACCTGATGGCACCGCCTTCTTGGCCTCTGCTTGAGAAGATATTATTTTTAACTATTCTTTACTTTGACTTTCGTGCCCCTCGGCACGGTTTGTCGTCTCCCGTGACGCTTACATTCTGTACTTCTCACCGTACACACACTTTTCACGTAGAACCGAAACGTAGAAATCTCTTGCCCGAAGGGTTTAAGCAACGTCTAGCCAAATATTGCAGCACCTGGATCGTTTCCCAAGCCGCTCTTACGCTTTTACCGGGTTCGATGGGAGAAAGCTCTCCCCGGTGGAAGTAATAGTAAACACGAAACTAACGCCATTCACTTTGACGACGACGATGACAAAGACGATGGGGCGAACGACGGTTGATGGCTGTTGCGCTTGAAAAAACAATTGACATAATTTCTGCGCTTTCTTCCCAGGTATTCGTTTTCATCCCGTGGCCCGCGCGGATTGCCTTTTCCCACACCCTGAGAACACCCAGTGTCTTTGCGCCTACATCGCATCTATTTCACTCCACTCTCCCGGAGGCCGACACATTTAACCGGTGGGTTTTCCCCGCCCGGTGCACGAACGTCGTTCTCGAGGTCGCTTCGAGTGATGCTGAATGAAATTTCATTCATTGAACAAATGGCACAACCACTCCGACTCCACTGCCGACGGATGGAGGATCCATTTCAGCGCGAGCGATCTCTCGGAATGGCTTTTCCTCGCGTGCGCTCGTTTCGATCGGCGGTTCGTAGGCAAACCTCTTTTTCTCCTCTCCAAAACCGATTGCTACGAGTGCTATCTGATCTACGATCGGAATCTCGTCGCACGCTCTTCGGAAGGTTTTTGCGAATCGTGATCGCGATTGCGCGCCAATTCGTGCGCGCAGGTTCGTCGCTTGCGCTCGCATACTCCCCCCGGAGGCAAGGTAACTTCATCGGGCCCAGACGACGAACCCTTCGGTTCGGATTGAGTCATAGCGAACGGTTTAGGAGCACATCACGGCGAAAAATTGAAATGAATTGCGTTGTTTATTAGAATGGGTTGGTGAAGGAGGATGGGTTTTTTAAATGGTAATTCTTTTCCACCGATTGAAGGTAGTACACTCGTAGATAATACCCGGTACAAGCGTTCCATCTGCTAAAATAAACCCAAATGGGATGGTCTTTACTATTTCAACCGTTTCATTCAAGCATATCTTACTCGGGTGGGACTTTTAGCACGTGTTTACAACCAATTAAGAACATAAAAATGTCACCGACCAGATCGTTCCAGTGTCTTCACTCGCCCCGTGTACATCTTTCGATTGGATTTAATGATCAACCGACGCCGAAGAACTGTGCGAACATCCCACGGGCCACTTGGAGCAACATTTACCACACGCGTTGTTGTAGTCTTTGCCAGCGAAGGCAATGAATTATGATTGAGAGAGCCAAGAAACCACACTGGCTAGTCACTGATGAATGGTTTGATCTTTGCGATGTTAAGGCAAATGCGTGGGTCGGGGTTTGGAATGCTATCCAGGCCTTGAAGCATAAATCTTCTCGATTTGAGATTGTTTGTTCTCTGTTCTATAAGGTGAATTATTAAGTTTTCTTGTGCTTCAGCTGAATATTTTCTAGCTTTATGACATAATTCTCGTTCTTCAACCTTGTCTTGCCCGAGAAAACTTGTTTGTGACAGGAACGGTTCAACAAACAAATCGGAAGCCGACTGAATATATTTAGACAAACCATGCTGTACACAACCTTCTGTTCACAGCAGCACCTTCTGGAATCGAGCGGCAAATGTTTGATTAGTTTTTCCCCGACTCCCCCCACCCCTGGTCCGGTGGAGTTTGCTTTGTCGATCGCGTAGTGAAAAACGTTAGTTGGAAAAATCTAAAGGCATCACCATGTGTA